>NW_015634483.1:227610-251298 GCF_001515625.1 Sinocyclocheilus rhinocerous
GAAGGTCTTACGGGTTTCGAACAACACAAGGGTGAGTAATTAATGACAGAATTTTCATTTTTGGGTGAACTAACCCTTTAAATTAGACATAACAGACTGGGTTAATTAAAAATATATTGAATAAATAATACAGTGCATACATTTATCCTTTCTGCAAGCTATGGACACTGAATGGCTTTCCTGTGGTAACTGCAACATTACATTACATTGTTTACTAGCTATTTTATTGACGTCTTTCTGCCATTAAAATATTGATTGATTTATTACATATGACACAATTTCATTAAGTTGTACTGTTTCTTTCAACAAACCTTGAGATGTGTATTTATATTTTGTGCTATAACTAGAAGTAAAGAGGAAGAGATCATCAGTTCTCGTTAGCTCCGTATTTGTTTGAATTTCATCATTAAAAATTTGAAAGCTAAGACTTTGTTTCAAATCAAAAGCAACAAAGCAAAAAGCGATTTATTGGAAGTCAGTCATGCAACAAGTAATGTTTAAAGTTTTGTTCACACAGACTAAAAGACCTCGGTTAAAAAATTTGAAAGCTAAGACTTTGTTTCAAATCAAAAGCAACAAAGCAAAAAGCGATTATTGGAAGTCAGTCATGCAACAAGTAATGTTTAAAGTTTTGTTCACACAGACTAAAAGACCTCGGTTCATCAAAATGAAGATCAATTAAAAATAAGAAATTGATATTATCAACAGGACATGTCCCAAGCAAGTAAAGAAAATAAAATTAAAATAATACAAAAATATTGAAAATACTGAAACCACAAAATAAATGTCAGATGATTATTTAAACATAATATATATAAACAATTTATATTTTAAGTAATGATGGATAAATTATTATTTAAATTAAATTAAAATGAAATTACTGTAATAAATTAAATGGATAAAATGACTATGTTTTCGAAGTGTTATATGAAACTTTGTGAAGAACTGTTTGAAATGCTGCAAGTAGGGCAGGTTTTGGCATGGGTTTGTGCTTATTCTTAATGGTTTGGAGGCAGGGGGAGACGGTGTTATTGTATTTGCTCTTAAAGCTATTCAGTTTGACCTTTAAGGTTTGTGTGACATCTCTTTCTTCCGGCTGGCTCATCGAGGGGTTTAGTGAGGCCCGGGCAGGTGGAGTTGGCAGGGATTGTGTTCCTGGCAGCGCTCCATCGTCAGACTTAGTGCTGAGTCAATAGCCACCAATAATGTATCTGTTCAGTGAATAATAGTCTGCCAAAATCTGATGTTATAACCTTGATCAAACAGACAGGGATGTGCTGATGTGTCCACTTGTGCAGCTGCTACCAAGAGTAATTAATTGAATTAATTTGCCCAGCAAATGAAGCCATTCTGTACGTCGTTTGCGAGTCAAAAGCCGTTTCGGCTGCGATGACGCCCCATTATGCCCCAGCTCGTCTTCGGTTTCGTGCCTCGGGACGAGCTACCTTTTGTCCGGCTACAAGCTCTGCTCTTTGGAGCCCAACTCAAGTGGCTTTTCATGGGAGCTCTTTTGCAGGGCCACTGCCAATTGCAGCCCCGGTCACAGATGGGAATGAAGATGTGAGTTTTTTTATGAGTGACCTCACTTCTGCAAAACAAGACGAACATGCCTTGATCTCGTGTGTGTGTGTTTCTTCTTTTTCTCCCTCCCTACTCGGGGTAAAACCAAGTTCTTAAAAGAGTTCTGTTAAGTACTTCCCCACCCTTTGAAGGGCAGCCGACTGAACGGACTTTGTGTGGAATTACTCATCTTAGAAAGCAGTCTGCAGGCACTCTATCGGTTGAAGAAAGCTTGCAAAGTCATGAATGAGGCATGAAGATGAACAGAAGTACATTCTGATCACGTGGTGCGTGGTTGCTTTAAGTGCAGCCATGTTCTTTTAGAAAAACTACAGCGTACAATAATTATTAAAAGGAATACTTAACCCAAAAATAGTCATCATTTACTCTTAACTTTTATGACTTTATTCCTTCCGTGGTACACAACAGGAGAATTTTGTAAGAATGCACTGGCTGCTCTTTTCCATATAGTGAAAGTGAATGGGGTTTAGAGGTGCCATGCTCTGGAAAATCGCAATAGAAGTGTTATAAAATCATGTGATAGCTTGAATGATGACTACAAAACAAAAATAAATTGATGTTTGACAAAAAAAAACTGAAATTGATGAAAAATTGCCGTTGATGTTAAAGTTAAAGCTGCAACATAATTTCTGCCTATGCCTATTATAGATTTTATTAATATTTTGAATTAGATTTATTTTTATATTTTCAGTTTTTAGTATAATTTTTTGTAATTTTATGTGCTTTTGTCATTTTTATTAGTTTTTCTTTTTTAAATATTACTATTTAGATTCAATTTGTTTTATTTCAGTTTCAATTTTTATTTATTTCAAGTTAACAATTTTAGTGTTTCATCTTTTCATCTTTCATAATTTTTGTTGAAAGTTTTTCATGTTATATTTATATTCTATTTTATTTCAGCTTTATTTCAATCAACAAAAACTAATATTTTATTTATTATATTTTAGATAATGATAATAACCCTGATACAATTTTTTGGCATAATCATTGTCAGTTTATATATTTATTTTATTATATCTATTTATTTATTTTAACTTTCATTATATGGAAAAGAGCAGCCAGGATATTTTTCAAAAATTCACCTTTTTTGTTCCACAGAAGAAATAAATTCATACAAGTTTGTAACCACATGAGGGTGCGTAAATCGTCAGAATTTTCATTTCTGTGTTTTCTCCAACTGCTGCTAATTATATTTGCTGTATTATCTGATTAGCTTTTGGCTACTATGTATGTTGTGGGGGGAGAGAAACAAATGTAGATTACAAATTAGGTCATAAAATATGACATCAATAACCTTGAGAGAAACTGCGGCATTCCAGCTCGACCTCCACCCCTCCCCTCTGCTTTTTGAATTATATAGGTCAGTGGCACTGATCAATCTGGCCCTGGTTATTTATTTAATCCTCCTCTTCCCAGAGAGAGATCTTTGTTCCAAAAAATGTTCTGCTTGTGAATACTTCTGCAAGAACAGCATTCCGAAACCTTGTTGAGCAGCTTTAGTCCTCTTGCTGCAGAGGTCCATTTTGTTGCTGTGTGAAGTTCTACTTTCCCTTTTAAAATAAATAAATAAATAAATAAAAAAGCTCTACAGACTGTTTCTCACTGCACTCGCCGCTGCAGAACTAACCAATTCAGGATGCATGCAGATTTGCATAATGTTTGAATAATATTTGCAGTGCATGTACAAATATTATCTTGCAATATAAAAAAACTACTGATAGGTGCATTCTTTGGCTTGGAATGGAATGCCAACTTGCAAGTTACTGAATGGCATGCAATAAATACAGCATACTGCCTACTGTGTGAATGCATTATGTAATGACAAACGAAAAGCAGTATCATGTTGCATATTTAATATAGCAAAAGTCACCCAATTTTAATATTATTATTTGCATTATTATTAGTATGCATTTATTTATAGTAAAATTGATTGAAAATACAATTTTGGCATACTTATTCATTCCATGCATACAGAAAATGTGCATATTTTGCAATAGTGAGAACAGTATGCTATTCCAAACATAGCCGTTGCATTGTGGGATTTCTAGCACAATGCGAGATCCTCGCAGTACTTGGTTATTGATTTTTGTATCCCCCACCAGAATTAATGTTTGCTCTAAATTCAAACAAGTCACGCTTCACAGAACTCATCCTTGAACCTCTAGCCAGTATGACAGATTTTAATGCACGCCCTTTAAGTGGAGTTTAATGATCTGGCTTTGAAGGAAGGCTTTTTCCCAGAGAGCATTGCATCAGCTGTTTTTGTCCCCCGAGAGATCGGAGCTTCATTTGAGACTGCAGCTGTAGTAAACAATAGCAATATGCATTTATTATCCCTCGAATCATTAGCAAGAGCACAGCATAATCCAGCAATATCACTGCTGCGCGTTCTCTTGAATGTCAGACAATAAAGATTTGGGTTCTTAGAAATGCCAATCACTGATCCATATCTATTTATGATTAGCCGTTTATCTGTATTTACACCATTTGGCTGTATTTACCTAGTGGAAAGGAGCTGTGGTGTGACATTGTGGTTGTGAAAGCTGACAAAACCTAATTAAAGCCCTGATTGATCTAATTAGTTTATCATCGCAATTTGCATGTCGATTTACAGGCTCATTTGCCCTACTAAGATTCCATCGTGTTCTTGCTTTAACGAGACAAGCACGGCATTTTCAACCAGCACATTGTCAGCAAAAATATTTCTCAATGAAGAAAATGCTCTGAGGTACTTACAAAAGTGGATATTAAAAAATCAAACAGTATCACTCTTTCTATTGATTTGATACCAGAGGGCTGTCTGACTAGCTGACGGCTGCTTTTGTACTCTTTTGTACTGCTTTTGATGGCTGCTTTTCGTATTTCTGTAATTTCCAACCCCTCCCACCCCCCCAAAAAAATTATACTGACTCCAAGCTTTTGAATTGTATAGTGTATAATGTTACAAAAGCTTTTTATTTTAGATAAATGCTAATCTTTGGATCTTTCTATTCATCAAAGAATCCTGAAAAAAATTTACTCAGCTATTTTAATTATTGATGATGATGATGATGATGATAATAATAAATGGTTCTTGAACAGCAAATCGGCATAGAATGATTTCTAAAGGATCATGTGACACTGAAGACTGGAGTAATGATGCTGAAAATGTAGCTTTGATCACAGGAATATATTACATTTTAAAATATATTCACATAGAAAGCAGTTATTTGAAATAGTAAAAATATTTCACAATATTACTGCTTTTGCTGTATTTTGGGTCAAATAAATGCAGGCTTGGTGAGCAGAAGAGTATTCTTTAAAAAAAAAACATAAAAAATCTTACTGTTCAAAAACTTTTGACTGGTAGTGTAATATAAATGAAGTCATTAATATTCATATTTTTTTTATTTAACATTTTGTGTTCAGTGGCATATTAGTTTTGCTCTAATATCTGATTTGGTATTAACCAAATCATAAGATATTTGACATTTAATGTTTAGTTATTCAGCAGGACTGTGGACCAATAAGATTTAACAGTGGGTGGAGCTTCCCAGTAGAAATATATAAACCAACTGACAGACATTGACAACAAAGATAATAATGTCTGCAAGAAGTTCCTCATTTAGAAGGCCCTAAAATACGTCGCTGACTTATATTAGACATTTCTGAAGGTTCGTCCAGTACTGCTGCACGCTCCGTTTCCTTGAGTATTTATAATGTGGAGTTTAAAAGCTTTTTTTAAGGCTTTGTTTTGGAACAGCCACCATGTTGATATAGTTTCTTTTTCTACGTACAGCTTATTTGTGCTTTATCACTTCACATTGTGCTGAGAGAATAAGTGCTGTGTTTATGTTGGGCTAAAGATTGAGCAGCGTTCGAGCTCAGGCCTCTAATTTAAAGTCTGTAAATCACTACCCAGGAATGTGGCTTTCGTTTCCGCCGCATCACAGAGCGAATTCCAACAATAAAATATTTCGCAGGGAGGATGTGTCTGTACAAACGACGTACACTACAAAAACACGGCTCTCATCGCACATTATTTAGAGCATTTAATAATTAAAGCTGGCTTTTGAACGTTAATGGATTTTAGCCTGAAGGGAGTTAGTGAGGTAATTTCAGGTTTAAAGGCCAGGAATGACAAAAGGCCTGTTTTTGAGTTCCTTCCCCTCTCTGTTTAACTGTGTGAATCTGGATTAGTTCAAGGGTCGACTTCTCCACAAAACCTTTCAGGCGTCCTGCGAAGCTTAGGGAACAACGTCTGTTTTTTTTCTCTCCCACACACACCTCACATTCTCTCTCCCGGTCCGTGATTCATTTGCTGTGATAAGTACCGTATTGGCCCGAATATAAGACGACCCTGATTATAAGACGACCCCCCTTTTTCCAGATGTACCTTTTGGAAAAATGCTTTTTAAAAACCAAATCTTGTTTTTTCTCAGTAAAACACATTTTGTCTTCAATTATTATCATATTGCATATTTTTCCTATTTTAATTTTTGTTTTGAAAGTATGGTAAAAACTGGTAAAATGTATCAACAATCACATTTAAAAAATATACACTTTTTGATATACCATTAAAAAAAAAAAAAACAGGTAGCCCATCTGAATTAGGACATTAGGCTATCCATCTAATAGTAGCCTACCAAAATCTTATTAACAGTAGAAGTTAAATCTTACTGTAGTCTTCAAATCTGGGTACTGTCTTACGTTTTAAAATCACAAAGGGAGTTTGGTGCCATCAGGCTAACGTGACAGTCACGACTCAAGCAGCTGTAAGGTTTTCTTTTTCTTTTGTTTTCACTCGCGATCTTTACAACACGCATTACATTACGTATTTCATGGCACACTCGTTTTATGCGCATTTGGCGCCACCTATTGTTGTGGGTGTATTATTGACATGTCAAAGTCTAGACCCTGAATATAAGACAACCGCGTTTTTTCAGATGTATTTCCAAGAAAAAAACATCGTCTTATATTTGGGACAATACAGTACTTCAAATTATTTCCCCTTTTTAAAGGGGTAGGTTTGATCCCGGCTTGTACAGATGTGATTACGAACGTGCTGTTTTGAGGTCAGTTTCCTCGACCTTAACCTTTATTATGTCCAATAACAGGCCTCTGGTTGTTTGTTTAACGTTCATTTTGCATCGAAACCTGCTGATCTGCCATCTAGCCGTGTGTGTCGTTTACTGCGGCTGTGGTCAGAATTTACGGTTCGTGGCATTTCGGCAAGCGCTCATTAGGGCCACTTCTGTGGAAGTAAACTCAAGGCTCCATCAGATGGCTTGTTTAATAAGCAGTAATGTCGGATCCCGGGCACGTCTCCCCGACACCAAAGCGGTGGAATGAGATGAATGAGAAAATGAAATTATTGATGTCAACAACCATTTGTCTTAGTTATTTCGGTATGTGGCCTGAGGGGTGCTGAGCGAGATGAGAGCGGTTCTCTGTGAGCAAGAGCACTCAAAGACAAACATGCTAAAAATAGTCTTGAAATAGTTGAGGTTGTAATGTTTTACTTCCTGTTTTGTGGGCCTCTCACAGCTGGGTATTGCGGCATCTTGTGACCAAGAAGCGGAAGTGCAGCTTGAACAGTGCTGAGTGTGTAGAAAAACTATATTAATAAAATGAGACCACGATATTGAAATAAATCTTTGGAAAAAAGACTCAAAAAAACATATCAACATGTAAATCACAAAAAAAGGACTGTTACGATATTTTGAAGTTTGCACAAAATTCTTATTTGACATTTTTACTTGTTTTTTACTTTTTTTGTTTTGTTTTACTACATTATTCTAAATGGTTATTCTCATAATAGTTAACAATTAATGTAAAGTAATTTTTAAATTTAAATGTAATACATTTATTTACATGTTTAATTCCTTTTTTAAATTTGTATAAATGTATTTAATATAGTGCTGTCAAACGATTAATCGCGATTAATCGCATCCAAAATAAAAGTTTTTGTTTACATAATATATGTGTGTGCACTGTGTTTATTTATTATGTATATATAAATACACACCCATACAGTGTATATTTTTTTTTAAATATTGACATGTATATACATTTATATATTTATATTATATTTTATATTATATATAAATATAATTAATATATAAACATAACGTATTTTTCTTAAATATATACATGCATGTGTTTGTATTTATATATACATAATAAATATACACAGTGCACACACATATATTATGTAAACAAAAACTTTTATTTTGGATGCGATTAATCGCGATTAATCGTTTGACAGCACTAAAAATATAATATGAAATATTTCAATAATATAATATAAAAATCTATAAACATAAAAATGAAATATAAATAAAAATGTCTTTACCCATTACAATAAAGTTTCGAAAATGTGCTGTTGTCATGAAAATGTCACAATGCATAAATAAATGCATATAAATAAATAAATGAATGCATTTCTTTGTACATAGCACAATAAAAATATGACCCAGAAATTCTAGACATTTTTGACAAGTTGCATGCGATTCCCCCAACTAC
This sequence comes from Sinocyclocheilus rhinocerous, assembly GCF_001515625.1. Lineage (NCBI taxonomy): Eukaryota > Metazoa > Chordata > Actinopteri > Cypriniformes > Cyprinidae > Sinocyclocheilus > Sinocyclocheilus rhinocerous. Next base: position 235,696 of record NW_015634483.1, read on the forward strand.
TGCCAGTGTCATATTTATTTTTGTGCTGTGAGAAATGTATGCACTGGAATTTCTTGGAATCAGATCACATTAATAATGATTTAATACTTGTTTAAAACCTGAAGCCACCCACGTCTATCGAGTGTCAGTTTTCATAATATGATACATTGGTAAATTTGTACTCGCACTGTATTTCTGATACATTCGCACTAGTATATTTTTCCGTTGCTGTGGCAACACTGGCTGTCCAAATGTTGGTCTTCAAATGCAAGTCTATTGCATCATGTAATGCTTATGTAAATCAACAGAGCTATTTGTGCATGAGCTATTTCGGTGGGCAGAGGAAACCTGAGTATTGATTGCAGGATGTTGTTCTAATAGCGGCACCCGCGGTCACAGGAGTGCCGTGTTAAATATTAGTCATTTGCTTTACGAGTTAGGAAGAAAAGGGAAAAATATCTCCCAGCCCGAATGACTCACTCTTCAGAGAACATCTTTATATATACACCGGTGATAAATGTGGAAGAAATTAAATTAGACTTTCGGTTCCCTCATTGTAACTCAGTAAGATTTCTTTAATATCTCACTTGTTTCATTTGAGACCAAAGTCACAAATTGTTCTCTGATTGGCCATTCACCAAGGACTGCAAGCAAAAATCTGAATATTTAATATGAACTCTCTCAATTTGAAAAATGAAATAATTTCAACCCAGGCTCTTTGGTAAAATATGTCTGTGGCGACATTTCTGCAAAATGACATTGCATTGTTTCTTGCATGTTTCGCAACACTTAAAAGTGAAATGTCCAGTGATTGACACTAAAAGGGTGTTCAGTTTTATTCAGAACAGATTAATCTGGCAACGTTTTATTTTATTGGCTGTTGTTATTAATGTTACTGCTCGATCAAATTTGAAAATAATGTATCGCCACAAAACCCCCTTTCCAACAGTGTTAGCTATAGCAAACGCAAGATAAAAACACATCCGCTGAGGCATCCATGTCATTTTAACTTAATTCTACAATCTTTGTGCTCTTTTCTTGTGACTCATGTTTCATGGGACTCTTGCAGAGGGCACCACCTCACAAATACAGTGCAAGTTTACTACATTAGAAGAACCATACATATGGAGCTGGTTACGTGATACATTGAGGTCATAACATAGTACTGTGCAAGGAACCATGCAAAAATGAGTAGTTATTAATTGATAATCTGCCCTGTGATCATAATTTGTGTCAAAAGTTGTTGGTGTTTTACTGCCACTCGTGTTCAATTGTATGTATAGGTAGGGTGACCATACGTCCTCTTTTCCCCGGACATGTCCTCTTTTCAGACCTAAAAAAATGCGTCCGGCCGGGATTTCTAAATCGCCCAAAATATCTGGGATTCGGCTTTTGCTTTCTACAGTCACCATTCATTGTGTGCGTTTTTGTATTAAAGCCCATTGCGCGCTGTTTTCCTAATCCCGCTCCTGCTGAATTTCTGACCATTACTGTGTGCTCCTGCAAACATTATAATATTGCATATAATTTCCGCGCATCAGGGAGCCGCTATCAATATGCGAAGTATTTAAATCACTTTGGATGCAGCTTTTGGATTACATTTTTTGCACGGAATTGGGCTGATTTTGAACTGTTGCGGCAGGTTGATTTTCTCCCCTGGGTTAAAGGTTTGAAATATTGTATAAATTACATTTGACTGAAATGCTTGTATTGAAACATTTTGCATTCTACCTATGATAAAACTGGTAGATTTTTTGTTTTGTGAAGGACGGCCACTGGTAGGACGCCTTTTAGCTGGGTGTATGATCAATCTGCATAATGGTGACTGTAAAATTGTTATTTTAGGTATGGAAATTACATATTTAGAATTTTGATATTTGGGATATGGTCATTGCGCGCTACTAAGGGGGATAATTTAACCCCCTCAAACCCAACAATCAACCATGTCCTCTTTTTTGAAAACTAAAATATGGTCACCCTAGTATGTTTTTGGAGTTTTGTAACAATGTAGGGAAAGACACGTTTTTCCAATTAGACTGTGTTGATTCATTTGAAATTGAAATGAAAAAATAAAGTAATTTGAGCTTTTGTATTCGTGTTTATTGTACAGCTCTATACTCTTACTGCATGTCGACAATTGACTCATGTCTATTTTTATTTCTCCTAGATACTTAAATGAAACACAACTGAGAACTACATTAAGTCTCAAGAGCAATTTCCACTCTAGGCAGTTCCAATTCACACCTCAGCTACAGCCATTATATTTAGAGTAATTCAGCTGGTAGTTGTAATGAGGTCTGTCGTACAAATTTAGAAAGGTGTCTTTTTAATACCATCCATCTGTGCGACTGCATACAGCTGCGTACAGCCTCGATACCAGTCGGTGTCTAATATTGACCTCAAGTTTACTGTGATCAAGAGCAAGCTGGCAGGGTTTTCGGTTCTGCCCTGGTCATGTGGTTGTGGTTAAGAGCTGCAGCAAATGAAGCTGTAAGGCTGGCAAGAGCGAGGCCCTCACGGTTCCCCTATTACATGCAGAAATGCCAGTTCTCCATACAGGAAAGCCCCACTGACCTCAGCACAGCTTCTTCCTGCATAAGCCCACCAGCCACCGCTGCACAGGAAATTGCAAAACACAAACTGTAGATTACCTTCTCCTACAGCACCCTGCTAGGAAATAATACACCGTTCATCGTTTACATCAACTTCCAGTAAGAGTTACATAACCACGGTCACATCTGCATTTACTCTTTGCCCCACTTGATTTTTATAAGCACAGCTTTCCAGTGGCCCACGTCTCTTATGTGGAACACATCCCCGGGCAAGGGTGGCAGGAAAAACAGCACCTCAGCGGAGCATAAATGCTGGTATAATTGTTGCGTTCTTTAAGTATGATTAATTTTAACGGTCCGGTGTTCTCTGAGTTGCTTATTATGGAAATTAGTGTTATATAAGAATGGACGGGGGGGTAGAGATGCTGCAACGCACTCTTATTACCCACTCAGCAGTCTTCCCAATGGAGAGGAGTGTGCGCAGACAAAAGCGTACGGGTGCACCGTCGTGGTTTTCAGCAGCCTGCTATCTCTGTGATGATGCCCTTATCTGCCCACATTATACAGGAAGCTTTATTCTCCTCACGATTCGTAAAGCAATTATGCATCTGAATTAATGACAAGGAGGCCGTTTGCACAGCAAAGTCACTTTGTGACTGAATGTTTTTTTGGACAAATTAAGGTGTTCATATTAAATGCACCACTTTAAACGGCTATAAAAAAAAAAGTACTTGTCTGTAAAAATGATGTTTGCGATGGCTTGGCGGTCTATAAGATTCTTTTGAACAGGCTCAAGGTGACACATAACCCAGGTCTGGATTTCTAAAATAAATGATTCATTTGTTCTGGCAGTTTTTAAGTTGAACTTTATAGTGCTATCTGGGGTAAGTACTTGTACACAAGAGCGAATGTTCTCGCAAAAATGGAGAAGGATCTGCAACCAACAAACAGGATATCATAGTTGTAAATCGAATTTGTAAATAAAACCGATTTTATTGGAGAAAATACTATTTTTCAGTCTTTCTACTATAAATCAGTCATTTAACTTTTAAAGTGTTACTTGCTGTTTCCTTGTAATTGTGGAATTTACTAGCAATTTCTAAGTGAATTTACTTTGTTTCAGTTATTTTCAGTGTACTGGTGGTCTTTTCTTATGATTCCAATTCTTAATTTGAGGACATTTTATCTAAACTCATTTTATTCAATACCTTTATGCTTATTTTAAAGATAAAATTCACATGTAACTTCAAACGCAACATATTCATGAATAAAATCCAGATGCCAGATGGAGAAAATATGTGGCTGCAGCACATTAAATATAATTTTCAAATACATGCAGATGATATGAACCGTACACTGTAAAAAATGACCGTGAATTTAACGGTAAAAGACTGTAAAAATGCTACAGTAAAAACCTGTTAAATGGTTAACTGTAAATTCCCCTACTATATACGGTGAAAAACTGTATTGGACATTACATGTATTGGACATTAATTTTACGGTAGTATACTTTTTACGGTAAAATTCCGGCAACCACAGCTGCCGTTTTTTTACCGTAAATTTTACGGAATTTTTTTTTACAGTGTATATTAATATTCCAGCCCTCATCTGCTTTCTTTGACGGGGCCAGAAAAGGAAGCCAGAAAAGTGGGCCTCAGTTAAGAGTGCTGGGTTTTAAATGGCATATGAATGTGAGTATATGCACAACTTAATCTGCAGTAAATGTCCAGCCTTCATATAAATAAGCAGCCGCTTCCTGCTCCATCACAGAAGCGGGCGGCTGAGACAGGCTTTGAGAACACCTGAGCCCAGCCAGAGTCTGCAAAACATGTTGATCTGGCCTAAAAATGAACCGTTGCAGTCAGTGCGCTGGATAGAGGAACCAAAATAACTTCAGCAGAGCTTATGATTACAGACAGCTCTCAAACTGTGGCCTGATTCGTTTTCATGACTTTGCAGCTGCTCTAAAAGGGGATGCAAATGTTTTTGTGAAGGTTAAAAATGATATATCTGTTTTGCTGATTTAAAAAAATGCTTCAAATGTCTTGTAGAGCCTGATATTAAGTATTCATTGAGTCAAAATGTAATTGCGTAGTCATTTTTAATAGCGAGAGGGGGGAAAATAAAAACCATGGTTCAAAAAGGAGTCCCATGGCTTCAGAAGTGGTCTGTCTTCAGTGTAGCTTTGTACAGTTGTAATGGACTGACAAGTGAAGTCTGATGGGGAGAAAAACTCAGCATGACACTTGTACATTTCTGGCAGCGGTTCGGTTCGGTTAAACTCGGGTTCACGGATGTATTCGGTCTTTGTCGAGATGTTTGGAATGGGGACAGGAAGGGGGATGAGCCTCGTTTCCAGCCACATGAGAGGAAATAGTCCTGTAAATAGATCGCTCTTGTGGCACTTCTTTGTACTCCCACAGTGAGTACATGTTCAGATCATTAAGGAGGTTTTTGGTTCATTTCCTAGCTAAATGTATCCCACCACACCATTTGTGATAAAATGATGCATTTGTCTTTTTCCATTTGTTTATTTTTATTTTGAAGGCCGGCCCTGTCAGTGGTCTTGCTCTTTTCTTGGAAAACCTACTTCCTGTCATTGATGTGCTTTCAGTCTTGCAGCTCTTTGGGATTGCATGTAATATTACTACTGAATGTAGGTATTGCATATCATGTTTTCCTTCACTGTCAAATGACGTTATTTTTATGCTTCACCACACCTGAAGTTATAAGCGACAATGCAAGAAAAAAACGTCTACAGAACCAGCAAAAAGCAGCAATGAGAATCTGTATTAAAAAAAAAAAAAAAAGTGAAATATTTCCAATTATTTTATGAAATCAAATTGCAGGTAGACCCATATTAAATATTTTATCCTTTCATATTGTATAAATAAAGATGACACTAAATTTGGATTTGATTATCAACACATGAATATCAGCAAATTTTAGATACTGTTACATTTAACTTTTTCAGCAGTATTTAAAAAAAAAGTAATATTTAAAAAGATTCAAATGTTTCAAACGAAATCAAACTGAAACTAAATTTGTATTTTTCTCATCAAAAATTGGAATTTCAGCAAATTTTAGATTTTAGTCTCATTTCACTTTTTCAGGTGGTAGATAAAATTGCAGATGACTTATATACAGCAGTTATGTGGTACAAAAAAGAAACGTGTCATCCAAATGAAATGCAGAACACTTACATATGTGACCCTAGACCACAAAACCAGTCTTAAGTCGCTTGGGTATATTTTTAGCAATAGCCAAAAAAACATTGTATGGGTCAAAATTATTGATTTTTCTTTTATGCCAAAAATCATTAGGATATTAAGTAAAGATCATGTTCCATGAAGATATTTTGTAAATTTCCTACCGTAAATATATAAAAACTTAATTTTTGATTAGTAATATGCATTGCTAAGAACTTCATTTGGACAACTTTAAAGGCGATTTTCTCAATATTTTGTTTTTTTTGCACCCTCAGATTCCAGATTTTCAAATAGTTGTATCTCGGCCAAATATTGTCCTATCCTAACAAACCATACATCAATGGAAAGCTTAATTATTCATGATGTATAAATCTCAATTTCGAGAAATTGACCCTTATGACTGGTTTTGTGGTCCAGGGTCACATATTGATTTGTTTTCTTTGCTTTAAAAAGAACTGATTGTGCATTAACAGCAAAAAAGACTGATCAAATACTGATCACTTGTTTTATTTCATCGGTGACCTTAGACTGTTTATTTGTTGTCTAACGTATCATCTTAGTATCAAAGCCAACATATTGGTATCGATCCAGCCATAATGCCCTAAAGATTTACAAGAAAACCTTGAATGGATTAAGACTGCAAAAGAAGCAATGTAGGAGTACATGTATATCTGTATCCCTACCAATGTTGAAACTAAATCTTTGTGTTTGCTTAGCTCTATCTCTCTCTCTCATAAAAGGACATTTAATTGCATATTTCCTGTTCTTGGCATCATGCCCTTTACCGGCTGTATGAAATGGAGTTATACTGCTGTCTATCTGCCAGCTGCTGAGCTCAATGAAAATAACAAAAATTTAAATCTCACAGACGCCCTCAACCTCTTAAAAACATTTTCCCTCTGAGGAAACACTCCACAGCCTAACTTGCAAGGAAAGAGTTTCTACAGTTTGTTTTCCCCCTCTGTGAACTGAAATGGGAAAGGAACGGTGACTTGTTATTCCCATAAATGGTCATGTGGAGAGAATGAGTGGGGATATTCGTCATGATTTATTCCCTGACTTCTCACCTTGTGACGGGGGGCTATTTCCATTCTTATCTCAACTCTCACTCGCATAAAAAAAGGACAAATTAAAACAGCAACATCTGATAGCAATTTTCCCTCCAGCTAATCGAAAGAGAATATTAGGTAAATATAACGTCGCCTTTTGCACACGGTTTAAAACTGGGCATCACAAGACCCGCTTAAATCTTACTAAGGACTCTACGGGGGTTTGAAAAAAACTCATTTAGTTCCAGACGAGGGAGATTTCTGAGGATTAGCTGTGAACAAGATAAGTCATTCTATGCATTATTATACCTCCATTATGTAAACATGAAGTGAAACATTACAGTGGGAATCAGGTATTTGGCAGCTGCCTGCTATTTTGATTTGACTGCGCGGACCGAGCCGTTTTCCACTTTTAGCAGCTGTAACATGTTTAAACTCTTTTGGTAATGGGATCTGAAGATGAATGTTCCCTCTGGGCTCCTGCTTAGCTTTGCCACTGGCCGGTCGCCAAACCTCAGCTGGCATAGTTTTCCCGCACAGCCCCTGTCTGAGCGTGCTCAGTGCGTCCCGCCTCTGAGAGCCCCGAACATCCCGGCGTTGAGTAAACACACGGCTACAAACTAAAGCAGATGAATCCCTCTTGACAAACCAACAGATCTTATTAAACAAGAATGAAGGGAATGAAAAGAGGGAAACTGTAGACAAAGAAAATCACAAATAATTGTAATAGAGCTGTCTGTCGCATTAAGCCATCTCCATCATATTTATGTTTGGCTTTGCCTGCTGCTCCTTTTTTGCATTCGTGTATCGTGATGCACGAGATGTGAAATGTATTTGGATTAGGACTGGTCTACTAGAGAGGATATATTTATAATTCCGCATGCCTCCAACAGTTCCCAGCCAGACTCATTAATCACATCGGACACATTATAAAAACTTCAAACTACAAGAGTAGAAAGGCAGATCCTCCATCCCCAATAACATTCTCAAGTAAATCATAATTTCATATCTATTGTCATCTTGGCTTTGATTCTGTTAACACACTTTTACGCCCCAGTTGCTGACTGTTCACTAACATGAACAGGGTTTTACTTCAAACTTTCTTGGAAACTATTAACATGACTTTTATTATTTATTTTTGCCTTTTTTATATAAATTGTATTGTTTTTACCTGTGACTAAAACGTTGACTTTTAATCTTAAAGTCGCAATGAAACAGAAGTAGTGACAGATCTTTTATTCCATATTGTGACGTATATTCGAGTGTAACGGAAAAAGAAAAATTTACGAGAAAAAAAAGTAAAAATTAAACATGCATGAAAGAATTGGTTACAGTGAGATCAATAACATGCATTTAGAAAATTTTATTTTAAAATATGGCATTACACTCTTAAATTGTTTATTTTATTTTTATAAACCATGACAATCAAAACAAAGAGTAATGTAAACAAACAATTAATTATTGTGTGAAAATTATTTTTATTTATTTTTCAAATATTACCACCATTCCTAAGTTGAGATGCCATTTCCACCCTAACCCCAATTTTTGTCTGTTTGATAATTTAAGTTAGCAACAGTGTCAGTAGCTATGTTTCCATCCAAAGATTCGAATTAAACTTATGCGCAAAACCGGAATATCGCATAAAACGTATGCAAATAAAGCACCGTTTCCATCCAACGAGTCAAAGAGAGCAAAATCGTCACGTCCTGGTAAACTATGGCACTAAATATCACTAAGAATATAGGAGAACCCACTGAATATAATAATTTTCATATATGATATATATTACTTGCACCTCGGAGAGAGCAGATGTAACACAATAAATGCTGTGAATGCTTTCGGAGGTGGATGCTGCTGTTTGGGAACGCAGTCGTGTAAGACAATTATACAGAAATACTTTGACCAAACTTTCTTGGAAACTATTAACATGACTTTTATTATTTATTTTTGCCTTTTTTATATAAATTGTATTGTTTTTACCTGTGACTAAAACGTTGACTTTTAATCTTAAAGTCGCAATGAAACAGAAGTAGTGACAGATCTTGTATTCCATATTGTAATGTATATCCGAGTGTAACGGAAAAAGAAAAATTTACGAGAAAAAAAAGTAAAAATTAAACATGCATGAAATAATTGGTTACAGTGAGATCAATAACATGCATTTAGAAAATTTTATTTTAAAATATGGCATTACACTCTTAAATTGTTTATTTTATTTTTATAAACCATGACAATCAAAACAAAGACTAATGTAAACAAACAATTAATTATTGTGTGAAAATTATTTTTATTTATTTTTCAAATATTACCACCATTCCTAAGTTGAGATGCCATTTCCACCCTAACCCCAATTTTTGTCTGTTTGATAATTTAAGTTAGCAACAGTGTCAGTAGCTATGTTTCCATCCAAAGATTCGAATTAAACTTATGCGCAAAACCGGAATATCGCATAAAACGTATGCAAATAAAGCACCGTTTCCATCCAACGAGTCAAAGAGAGCAAAATCGTCACGTCCTGGTAAACTATGGCACTAAATATCACTAAGAATATAGGAGAACCCACTGAATATAATAATTTTCATATATGATATATATTACTTGCACCTCGGAGAGAGCAGATGTAACACAATAAATGCTGTGAATGCTTTCGGAGGTGGATGCTGCTGTTTGGGAACGCAGTCGTGTAAGACAATTATACAGAAATACTTTGACGACAGACTTTGCTCAGGCATTTCAGAATGACCATAACAACATATAGATGCTGTGAACGAGATCGGTCCACTGCTAGTCAAGTTATCGCATCTCATAGCGCAAAGTCACATGACTTTTTCGATGTGCATGGAGGAATTTATTCGGTAATGTGTTTCCATCGTAGTTTATGTGCATTTTTTCTTATTGGATAAAAATGTTATCCTACTCAAATGTGCGCATAAAAAAACTTTTTAGAATTTATGCGCATCTTGGCGTTTCCATCCAGCGCTTTTTTATGCGATATTCCAAAATGCGCATAAAAATAGGTGGATGGAAACGCAGCTAGTAAAGAGTGATCTTGACACAAGTAAATATTGTGCAAAATTAGCAATATGAATATTTATACTTGAATTCTAGCAATTAAATATAAGCCTAAGTTAGCAAGACAAATTAATCATTTTATTGAAATGGCATTAATGTATATAATAATGTAATTTCTATCACGTGTTGAATGGTGGTTTGTGATTTAAAAACTAAATTAAGTTCAAAATAATCTAGTGAGTTTTAAGAGAGTATATTTCTTACAAGCCCATAGGGTTAAAAGTATCTGTATGAAAAAACAGTCATCTATTATGAACAAAACCACATTTACTGTAACATCGGTTCACAGGAAGGAGATGTTTCTTTTTGTTTCATGAGTCAATTTCAGTTTGTCTAGGATAACAGATAAAGCCTTCAGGAAACAATGATATCAGTTATTATTATTAACAGCTGAGGAAGAAGACAGGAATGTTTAAAATAATAGAAATGCAAACAGATGATGAATCAGTCTGATTCTTCTAACCTGTATCACTTCCTCCTTTTCCTCAGGCTCATCCTACCCTATGAGAGATTTACTAAAGGAGAGGAAGACAAACCCCTTCCACCCGTCAAAGCCCGCAAACAAGAGGGAAGTGCTCAGGAGAGCATTGTAAAAACAAAGATGACAGCCATGAAGCGGCCAAAGGACGAACAAAAACCTGGGAGCGAAAAGGACGCCTCAGTTAAAGTCCCAGAGCTGGTCAGTTTTTCATTGTGTCCTTGTAGCCTGTTTAGATGCAACACAAAAATTTACAGTGCCAAGCACATCAATAGCACAATTGTATGTCATTAAAACCTCCAATGGGGCTAAAACATTTGAGTGACTAGTAGCGCCAAAATTGGCCTTAGGTAAATTTTTTTTTTTTTTTTAAGAAGTCTCTTATGCTCATCAAGGCTCAACAAAAACAGTAATACTGTGAAATATTATTACAATTCTAAATTTACTGTTTTGTATATTAATATTTAAAAAATGTAATATATTCCTGTGATGGCAAAGCTGAATTTTCAGCATCAATACTCCAGTTTTCAGTGTCACATGATCCTTCAGAAATCATTCTAATATGCTGATTTGCTGCTCTATTATCAAATGTTATTGGCACTCAATTATTAATAATGGTTATTATTATTATGATCAATGTTGGAATATTAATGTTGGCTTAATATTTTAGCTTAATATTTTGTAAAAAGAAAAAAAGAAAAAAGTGCATCCTTGCTGAAAATTACAATTCTTACTTTAAACTTTTGAATGGTAGTGTATAACAGTTTCCACAAAATATTAAGCAGCAAAACTGTTTTCAACATTAATAATAAGAAGCCTGATTTCTGAAGTATCATGTGACACTGAAGATTGTAGCATTGATGCTGAAAATTCAGCTTAGCGGTTAAAAAAATGTAAAATAGAAAACTATTTAAAATATACATTAAAATAGAAAACAGTTCTTTTAAATTGTTATAATATTTCACAATATTACTATTGTATTTTTTGATCAAATAAATGCAGTCTTGGGGAGCAGAAGAACTTCTTTCAAAAACATTACAAAACAATTCTTCCAAACTTTTCACAAGTAGTGTACATTCCTGTCCAGTGTGCATGGTTTCTTAGGGCTGTCATAAGGTTGAGTGCAGAAAATGCAGAATAATAATACAGATACAATAGGTGCCTGGTCCCTAAAAAGTTGGCTGGAAGAACAACCATGACAGACCACTTCAGGCAGGGTGCCTTTCCTCTTCTCAACAAATAAGCTGTCACAGACGTGTGAGAATAGCGCTGTCAGGAGCAGCTGGTTTTAACATAATTATTTGGGCTGATTTGGAAGCTCTGACCGCTGCAGTACAGCATGGAAATCAAATGCTATTTGTCTGCCTGACTGACAGCAGGCGATTTATTAGCTGTGCCCGATTCTGTTATTTTCTGTGAATCTCTGGACTGCAGAGCACAAGGTTTCCCCAGTTCCATTTTCCATAAGCTCCCTCCGAGTTTTGTTCACAAATCAATTTGAAAGAGATGAATTGTGGAGGAAATCATGACAGTGCTCTCTCTCTCTCTCTTTTTTTTTGTTAATCGACAAGACATTTTGTGCACAGAGCAGCTGCGGTGGAAATGTTTTCCTATCACGTCTTAGAAACCAATATGCAATGGAGCACAATGCATGCTGCGGTTTTGTTCTTATAGAAACCGTGTGCTTATTTTTATCCCTAAAAGCCAATAAATCCATGGTGATTTGCAAATGTCTCTCCAGTTAAGCGTAAATATGAAAAAAGGAGAGCACGGCCGTGGAAGGGAATGAAAATTGAGTTATTATTTTCACATGAATAAGCAAATGATTACAGAGAAGATGAAAGGGCTGTTTGAAAATTCCTCTCGAATTGTCAAATTTAGACACATTTCAAAGCCGTTAAGCGGTCCGTATTCATTTCCACCGCACATGAAATGAGTAATAGGTTATAGTGTGGAAACAAAAAGGCCTGTTGTAGGTTCTTTTCCAGCTGCATGCCTAGCTCATCTGTCTGGTATGTTGTGTAATTTGAAAGGCCTCTCCAGATAATTGATTGTACATTGTACAAGGCAGAAAATGAAAATGGAATTCTCTGTTTGAAGCAGAGCCGATATGACAAGACTGGAGCACCGAAAAGAGGAAAAAAACACTTAAAGTAGAGTTATAGAACTCCGAGAGGAAATTTGGAGAGAGAGATGCTGGGAGTTGTCTTGGGGGCCGGCATGTCAGTGGAGTGTAATCAGGGCATGTATAAATATAGGCGTGCTGCTCTGCTAAGAATCAGAGCATTGTAAGCGCTGTTAAATCAGCCCTTCCTCAGGCACCAAATACAATCAACGATATTGAATGACGCGCGCTGAGCCAACGGGTGGTCATGCCGCGTTACAGCTGGCTAATTTTGCCTGCTAGTCACTGGCTGCTTGAGGCCCCAAGACATTCCTGTTAACTTGTTCAAGTGTCCAAAGGGCGATAGAGAGAGTGACCCCGCAGGTCAAAGGTCTCCATTCACACCATGCTTTCAGAGGTGTCTTCTCAAATGGCAGCTTGGAAAGAGGCTCATTCTCATTTGAGCTTACCGAAAACCTCACAACTCGGCACAAATTTCGCTGCCCCAGCTAAAATTTATGCTGTAGAACATATTCAATTTTAGAGCAGAATTCAAATTTATTTATATGAAATTATATATAATATAATTAATCATAAATTAAACAAAAGAGATACAGGCTTATTATAGTTATTATTATTATAGTACAACCCTCTACGGACACCTTGGCAATTGAATCGCCATTGGCTAGTACATTTTTTTGTTTACTCGCTTTGGAATTCTTCAGCTTTTAAGAACTGCCAGGTTTTCCTGTAGTAGGCGGAACTAATGCGCAAACGACAATCTCATTGGCTGGTGCTCCCCTATTATCGTCCCTCAATTGCCAAGGTGTCCGTAGAGGGTTGATGAAGAAACCTCAAATAATGTCACAATAAAGGCAAAAAATGCCAAAAAAAATACATCTTTAAATTTTTTTTAAATAGAACATAGAAAAATAAAACTAATTTAAAATATTTAAAAAATAAATAGTAGTAAACCAATAATATAACACTGACGATGTATAGCCTTAAATTAAGTATTTTAGAAAAATGATCATGATGACAAAAATATTTAATAATAAGCATTGCTTTAGCTTATTCAAGTAACTGTTCAAGATGAGATAATAATGGTAATGGTATTATTGGCAATGTCTTCAATGATCGCACTGTATTATAAGAAATGAATACCGACATTACGCTGTCAGTTTGACATAATACACAGCGACAGGTCTATTAGGCTTCATTTACACTGCAAGACCTAATACATAGATCCTGTATTGAACACACATCTGATTTTTTATTATTTTTTTGTAATGTCTGTTTACTTTAATTTGAAACAGCCAACTGTGTTTACATTAATACCTCGCCAAGCATTAAGGACAAGAAGAGCATTTGACTATTCATGTGTGCAGCTGCTCTTCATAGAATGTTTTACTATCAGCTTGGTACAAAAGTACCATTAGCATACACATTTAGGGCCCACAGTATAAATTACCATAAAATAGTGTCAAAAGTTGTCAGACAGTAGATGAAGGCAATCATGCTACTTTCAAGCCTACAAAAACAAGTTGGGACAAGCTATTTGTCTCCACGCTGCGTAATGTGATGTATGAACATGTGATTATTCACGTGTAGTTGCACATTCATCTGGGTTGAGTGAGGAAAAGAGATGAGCCAGCCTTTTATTTGACACCAGCTGATGTCAAACATCTGTGCATCTCTTCCTCCAACACTGATAATGAATGGATGGGCGGTACATGCCTCTCCTCTGCACCGCTGTCACCACTCTGAAGTTCCGGAAAGCATCTGCTCATTAGAGACATGTGAAGTTTGTCCAAAGTGCAAAACTTGCATCATGCTCTGGATCACGAGGATGGGCAGCAGGTGTCGGCTGTCTCTTTTATGCAATCATGCTGACTCTGTTCTCTACTCTCATTTAAGCAGATTGCATTTAGAGGATTTTGGCATTGATTTGTTCAGCTCTGAAATGATGTAAAGCTTACACAACCTCATCTTATATCTCATTTGTGTTAAAGAGAAGAGATATTTACATTGGGAAAGCATTGAGGTATCAGCTTTAAGCCTGCAGCTCAGCTCCTAGTGTGCGTACGCGCAAGGTCATCTGTTTATGCACACGACTTGCGCGCCTCTTGAAAAAGACTTGTGATGTTGGCCATTAGCATGTAGATGCTGTTCTCACAGCATTCTTCAGCAAGTTTGTGTGTAGGGTTTCTGCCGCACTTATAAAGCTTTCTCAAACTCTTAAAATCAATTCAGAACATCTAGAACCAACTTAAGCACCACCTAGTCACAATGTTCCCATCATTGAGGAGACTGACATTTCTTTGTATGCAATTATCTGTGGCTTTATTGAGTTTAGCTTACCTGTGGAGACGAAACCTCTCAATTTTGGTGTCTCAATTGAAACCCAAAGATTCCATTAAATTCCTTGTTAAAGCACCACCAATGTTTACCCTAGTTTTACCCGGTTGTCTGTTTCTGCATATTTTGCCAAGTCTTTGAATTTTGGCTTGCATTTCTGTAACCGAATCTGAATTTATTTTCAGATGTAACACATCAGCCATTGTCCCACAATGGCTAAACACCCTCTGGCACAGCCTGCTACAGTAGCCATTAGGGATGTAACGATTAACCGCGAGCCGGTTGAAAATCAATTAAAATATGTGACGATTCAGATCGGTTGAGATGCTAAACAAACCGCGATTCAATTAGGTGTAGGAGTTTATATGAATGTATGTCTGAGGGGAACTTACTGTCTTTAGAAAAGTTTAGATGGTATATTTTTCTTTTCATCTTGCCTCTGTATAATGCATATTAAAGTTCTTAACTCTTTCCCCGCCATTGACGAGTTATCTCGTCTTTTAGAAGACAACGCTTCCCCGCCAAAGACGAGTTTTTACGGCTTTTCGTGTTTTCACTGTTAACACACTCGGGGGCGCTATTACACATCTTCTGAACGAGTACAAGACCTCCCGAACAAAAAACACACGTGAACAGGACGGAAAAACTAGCGATCTCTTATGTAAACAGATGCATATGATAAATAATGCGATCATCAGCAATGGCAGCATATAAATGAAAACTGCATAATGTTACGGAGTAAAATGTTGATCCAGGAAGTGGTATATGTCTGTGCAAGCTTTGGAGGTGTTGATGGAAGCGA
>NW_015634483.1:252177-260894 GCF_001515625.1 Sinocyclocheilus rhinocerous
CCTCTAATTTTAAATGGAAAGAGCACAGACAAAGCCTTATTTTGTTTATATGAAGAGATTTATTTTATTTGTGTTATTTATTTGATTTGGGGCTTGTTTTAAATTTTCAATTTAGTTTTGTTATTTACATTTACATTATTTTTAAATTTTGTTATTTAGCAGACGCTTTTATCCAAAGCAACTTACAAATGAGGACAATATAGCAATCAAAACCAACAAAAGAGCAATAATATGCAAGTGCTATATTAGTATATTATTATAGTGTAATATTTCAATTTCACAAAGAAACGTGCAGCATTTTGTTCAAGCAATAATAAAAGAACACATTTTGTTTATAATTTGTCTTAAATCTCATTTTTTTTAAAAATAAAACATTTGTGAATCGAATCATGAAATCGAAATCAAAATCGTGAATCGAATCGTGAATTGAGTGAATCGTTACATGGCCATGGCCCAAACTTTCACTAGGCTGAGCTGGAAAGAGACTGATGGATTTGAGCAGACCGCTCAAAATGTTTGGATGGTGCCTGGGATGCTCAATGTTTACACTTTTGGGGAAGATAAACCCATGAATGGCATGCTGAAATTTTACAGTCCAAGATACAAATATTAAAGTCCAATTCAAACACATAATAAATACATTTAGAAATTTGATCTCAAAATCTGTCCCATCTGTCTAAAAGCAGTTAGATATATACTGTCTTGACTGGTTATATCAATATCATGCTCGAAAGTGAATACTGAATCCAAAAGCAGACTACTCTTAAAGCATTCATGAAATCAAGGACCTTGAAACTTACTTTGAGGTAAAAACAGAATAATATGCCTTTTTATCAGTCATCTCAGTTTTCACCCTTCTCTTTTTACCTATTCACATTCTGGACTGCAAACGTGTAGGCTAAGCATTAGAGCTATATTGACACTAAGCTTGATAAAAAAAAAAAGAAAGAAAAAAGAAACATTGCTGTGAGCATCTTGTGTGGCCACAAGCTGCTTTAAGTAATATAGTGCATCTCATCCTCAGGGACTGCACCAGATTTGCCATGTCTTGCTGTGAGATGTTTCCCTGCTCTTCCACCAAAGCATTTGCAAGTTCGCAAACACATCTGGGGGGACATATGGTTACATGTGATTTGCCACTGCAAGGACAATCACCTGTCCTTCCTGTCTCCCTGTAGCACTGTCTTAGGCATTTTACATTGTGGACACTGGTTTATTGCCCTGACAACGTTTACAGTCCTCATGCCTCCCTGCAGCAGGACTATGGCATGTTCATGCAGGTGCACGGGAATTAGGAACCCGGGGGCATCTTCTGGTGTTTTTCAGAATCACTAGAAAGGTCTCTTTAATGTCCTAAGTTATTGTAACTGTTCAAGTTTTCAAGTTCAGTTTTATTTTTCTAGAGCACGTTTAAGCATGGAACATGGCCGACCACAGTGCTGCAAAACAAACCGTAAAATACAATAAAGAGAAAAAAAAATCAGTACACAAATTAAATCCATACAAGAGCCACACTCTGCTTGCTACATAATAAAAGCCAAAGAGAAGAGATGGGTTTTAAGATATGACTTGAAGTCAGATAAAGTGAAAACCATCCTAATGTAAACTGGTAAGTTGTTCCAGAGGGTGGGACCAGCCACTTCAAAGGCTCTAGATCCCCTGGTCTTGAAGCGGGTTCTAGGGATCTGGAGGAGGAATTTGCTCTCCTGTGACCTTAATTGCCTGTAAACTTAAAAACTATTCCACAGGTGCATGTGCAATAATTGTTTGTGGTTCATTGAATAAGCATAAAATAGAGTTCAAACCCTTTGCAATAAAGATCTGGAAAGCTTATTTGGATACAAAAGTATCTTTAAAATACAGTAACCTGAAAAAGTGAAGATTCATTTTTGTCGGTTTCAGTAATTAAAAAATAAAATACCAATTCAAAACATTGAATTCCACATCTTTTAATATTGTATTACCTACCCAGGGGCACCTCATGTGACTTAAAGGGATAGTTCACTCAAAAATGGAAATTCTGTCATTAATTATTCACCCTCATGTTGTTCCAAACCCGTAAGACCTTCATTCATCTTCAGAACACAAATTTAGATATTTTTGATGAAATCTGAGAGCTTTCTGACCCTGCATAGACAGCAATGCAACTGAAACGTTCAAGGCCTAGAAAGGTAGTAAGGACATAGTTAAAATTAACATAACACATTAACATAAATAATCCATGTGACATCAGTGGTTCAGCTGTATTGTTATGAAGCTACAAGAATACTTTTTGTGCCCGATGTCAACGCCCGTTCACAAGAGTACCGGCGACGCATGCTGACGCATGAGCCGGCGTTCTGACGTAGAACCCGAATGTGCTGCACCTTGTTTTCAGTCAGAGGAATGCACACGTATGCACCGTGGTACTCTTGTGAATGCACATCAAAGACTGACACAGAAGAGAATAAATTGTTGATTTGTTTTGTTTTTCCCCACAAAAAGTATTTTCATAGCTTCATAAAATTATGGTTAAACCATTGATGTCACATGGACTATTTTAACAACGTCCTTACTACCTTTCTGGGCCTTGAACGTTTCAGTTGCGTTACAAAGCAGACTACTCTTAAAGCATTCATGAAATCAAGGACCTTGAAACTTACTTTGAGGTAAAAACAGAATAATATGCCTTTTTATCAGTCATCTCAGTTTTCACCCTTCTCTTTTTACCTATTCACATTCTGGACTGCAAACGTGTAGGCTAAGCATTAGAGCTATATTGACACTAAGCTTGATAAAAAAAAAAAGAAAGAAAAAAGAAACATTGCTGTGAGCATCTTGTGTGGCCACAAGCTGCTTTAAGTAATATAGTGCATCTCATCCTCAGGGACTGCACCAGATTTGCCATGTCTTGCTGTGAGATGTTTCCCTGCTCTTCCACCAAAGCATTTGCAAGTTCGCAAACACATCTGGGGGGACATATGGTTACATGTGATTTGCCACTGCAAGGACAATCACCTGTCCTTCCTGTCTCCCTGTAGCACTGTCTTAGGCATTTTACATTGTGGACACTGGTTTATTGCCCTGACAACGTTTACAGTCCTCATGCCTCCCTGCAGCAGGACTATGGCATGTTCATGCAGGTGCACGGGAATTAGGAACCCGGGGGCATCTTCTGGTGTTTTTCAGAATCACTAGAAAGGTCTCTTTAATGTCCTAAGTTATTGTAACTGTTCAAGTTTTCAAGTTCAGTTTTATTTTTCTAGAGCACGTTTAAGCATGGAACATGGCCGACCACAGTGCTGCAAAACAAACCGTAAAATACAATAAAGAGAAAAAAAAATCAGTACACAAATTAAATCCATACAAGAGCCACATTCTGCTTGCTACATAATAAAAGCCAAAGAGAAGAGATGGGTTTTAAGATATGACTTGAAGTCAGATAAAGTGAAAACCATCCTAATGTAAACTGGTAAGTTGTTCCAGAGGGTGGGACCAGCCACTTCAAAGGCTCTAGATCCCCTGGTCTTGAAGCGGGTTCTAGGGATCTGGAGGAGGAATTTGCTCTCCTGTGACCTTAATTGCCTGTAAACTTAAAAACTATTCCACAGGTGCATGTGCAATAATTGTTTGTGGTTCATTGAATAAGCATAAAATAGAGTTCAAACCCTTTGCAATAAAGATCTGGAAAGCTTATTTGGATACAAAAGTATCTTTAAAATACAGTAACCTGAAAAAGTGAAGATTCATTTTTGTCGGTTTCAGTAATTAAAAAATAAAATACCAATTCAAAACATTGAATTCCACATCTTTTAATATTGTATTACCTACCCAGGGGCACCTCATGTGACTTAAAGGGATAGTTCACTCAAAAATGGAAATTCTGTCATTAATTATTCACCCTCATGTTGTTCCAAACCCGTAAGACCTTCATTCATCTTCAGAACACAAATTTAGATATTTTTGATGAAATCTGAGAGCTTTCTGACCCTGCATAGACAGCAATGCAACTGAAACGTTCAAGGCCTAGAAAGGTAGTAAGGACATAGTTAAAATTAACATAACACATTAACATAAATAATCCATGTGACATCAGTGGTTCAGCTGTATTGTTATGAAGCTACAAGAATACTTTTTGTGCCCGATGTCAACGCCCGTTCACAAGAGTACCGGCGACGCATGCTGACGCATGAGCCGGCGTTCTGACGTAGAACCCGAATGTGCTGCACCTTGTTTTCAGTCAGAGGAATGCACACGTATGCACCGTGGTACTCTTGTGAATGCACATCAAAGACTGACACAGAAGAGAATAAATTGTTGATTTGTTTTGTTTTTCCCCACAAAAAGTATTTTCATAGCTTCATAAAATTATGGTTAAACCATTGATGTCACATGGACTATTTTAACAACGTCCTTACTACCTTTCTGGGCCTTGAACGTTTCAGTTGCGTTACTGGGTCAGAAAGCTCTCTTATTTCATCCAAAATATCTTAATTTGTGTTCCAAAGATGAACGAAGGTTTTTTGGGTTTGGCATGACATGAGGGTAATTAATGAAAGAATTTTCATTTTTGGGCGAACTATCCCTTTAACTAATGTGTGGGTGTGATTGTATTAGCATGAGAAGCAATGTATGCTTGTCCAGTTTCTTTGTGTAATTCTACCATTAAGTATGTTTATGTATGTCTATAGGGGATGGAGGACACAGAACAGCTCCAGGAGAAGCTGTTGGAGAAGCAGGATAGCCAGCAGTACCAGGCTCTAACCCAGATGGACAGAGAAGCAAAGAGTCCTCTTTCTGAAGATGAAGGTGTACAACTAGTCATCAAGGATGAAGATCAACCTGTGCTCCATAATACATATGAGCATGCAAATGGGAATGTGTTACCCTCACTTCCACAAGATTGTGCACCACTCAAATCAGAGGATTGTGACGTGTTTCCTGTTGCTACCATGCCGCTGCACCAAGGTCATCCTCTCCCCAACTCTCACACACCGGAGCAATGGCAGCATGGGATGCTGGAATACAAGGTGCCTCCGGGTGCCCTTGCAAATGTTGAACAGTCTAGGCCAAAAGAGGGCCAAAACCAGGTGGGAATGGTGCTGCCCACTCTAAAGCAGAAACCCCTCACATCTCCAGAAATCCAACCCGAAAGGGCTGACCCCCCTAAAAAAGAAGAAGCATGCTTCAGTTTTAATCTCCTCCTCTACCCTAGGGGTAATCCTGGCATCATGTCCCCATTAGCTAAGAAGAAGATGCTGTCCCAAGTCAGTGGAACAGGACTGTGTAATAATTACCCATACGGACCGCCACCTCCATTAGTCAGTAGGTTGACCGGCAGTGGTACAGAAGGGTCATCTTCTGGACAGCAGAGCTCCCAGGCTCCTTCCGCTGCAGAGACCAACATGGTGATCAAACGCCCATCAGTTATCCAGCATGCTCAAAGTTTAAAGTCCAGAGGTAGTGAGGACAGGAGGTCCTCAACAGAGGGCTCTCAGAAAGAGGGGTGTAATGAGGGAGAACTAATACCCCAGCCACAGCCTACCCTGATAAGAGAGCCATACCTTTTAAGGGCTGACCTCCATTCCAGCATGGAGAAATCTGCTGAGATGCCTCGTCCTGGCCAGGCTCCCAGCTTCCTGAGTGACTTTTATTCCTCACCTCACCTTCACAATCTAAGCCGACAAACCGAGCACCACCTGAGCAAGGAGCAGATAAGCAAGTACCTTAGCAGAGATGTTTACCCTCGGGACTGTGAGACCGCCCAGGGCTTTCCCCTAAGCCAGCATCCCGACAATGTGGGTTTGAATTACAGTGCCCGGCTAAGTCAGAAAGAAAAGGGACCTCCTGCAGAAAGGGTAACAGAGGAGCAACCAACTGATTTGAGTCTCCCAAAATCCTCTCCACACAAACTGCCTCTTTCCACATCCTCTCTCTGTGGCATCCCACATCCCACAATACAACAAGACATTAAAAACTCCTCTCTCTTTCAAGCAGGCAACAGTCAGAGCTCAAGCATAGACTACCATCCCAGGGCCTGTCGTGTTCCTCCCATGACCATGTCCAAATCTAAAAAGGTAACCGAATCTCACTCAAAGGTTCTGGATAAAGCACACAATGGCAGGGGAGAAGAGACCTTGGGTTACAAGATCGATGAGATGGCTCGGCCCATTCTGAGCTCCAAAAGCAGCCCGCAGAACATCTGCACTGCACGGCCACTAAAAAGGACCCTTCGGGATTTGGAAAACGCACCGTCGGAGAAGAAAATCCGGGCTGTGACACCCTTGCACTGCTCGACACAAAGAGATGGTCCAGGGAAACCTAGGACACCGGAAGCTGACAGTGAGTCCATAAAGCCGGCAGAACCTACTCACACGGCATACATCAGCAGTTACTCATCGGAAGGCCACAAGATTCCCTTGCACTCCCACCTGTTCCAAGGGCTGTATCCAGGGACATTTGTATCTCAGGTCCAGGACATGTGTGATAGCTTGGGCTCCCACGTTACCCCAAGTTACTCTCATCCACTGCAGTACTTGAAGAACCATGCTGTTCTGTCACCACTCATGCCCCCCTTCGCTATTCATTCCTTAATGATGCAAAGACAGTTCCTGGCCACCAATCCCACCCACATTTACAGGCACCAAGTGGGCACCTCATACGGGGACATACTGCACCCTGGCCTCTACCCCATGTCGGCCCTTCACCCCCAGCCAGCTTTCAGTCCCCCTCAACTCTCTTCAGTGCACCCCAGCACTAAACTTTCCTAGGTGGCGCAGTCTGATATTCCCTGGCTGGACGCGCCCAGCCCATGCTTAACTCAGACTTGATGCTCCCCAGAAAATCCCATCAAGCATGGTCACACTATGTACCCAGTGAATAGCAGTGTTTTATAAACGCTTTAACACGGGAGCAGTTATTTCTGTTATTTACCTTCTTGCCACTCAAGTTTATGGTTTGCACATTTCTTTGAACAGGGGCCAACTGGGCTGATCGTGGCTTGTACTCACCACACTGTTTGAAAGTGTCAGTTGGCTTGTTCGAAAACATGTTGCCTTGGCACAGGTGCCCAAGTGGAGATGGGCATGATGTCCACGGAGGCACCCAAAAGAAAGTCAAGTGACAAATCAGTGCAATGCGACAGTGCTACTTCGGTCCATTCTGAGAGCTCTTTTGTCTGAAATACTATGATACGATAATGCAAGAGCTGCCTGGGTAAATGTTGGACCTTTTCACATTACTCTTGACTGTATGTTTTTGTTGCTGTTGTTATTTTTTTTTTAATGTAACAGTGTGGTAGTTTTATATGTTTATTTTTCAATCCTACTAGGGTTAAGCAATGAGATATCACATTTGATAAAGACGCAAAAAAGAGACCCAAGTATTGCAGTTTGGTGTGTTACACAGTTACATGTAAATAAAACAAACTAAGCTTTCCTTGAAGGAATCTTAAATGTCAGTGATACAATGTGAGGTAGGCTTCACAAGCTTCTTTGACCACTGTCTGCTGGCTCCCTTTCAGCTCCTTTCACGCCCAGCAAAACTCGCTCCTGATCACCAGAGCAATGTGGAATGTGTTTGTCAAATGTAGGACTGAGGTGCTTGTACATAACCTTCACAAACTGAATGCATTTTGTATCATGTTCACTCGCTACTGTAATTTCTGATTGCTCTGAACTGCGGGGCTAAAGAGCGATTTAGGACGGTGAGAGGATAAAATGCAGGACTACTTAAGTGTCAGAAAGTGAGTTTTGTATTTGCTGGTGTACACTTGTGCTTGCTTACTCAGAGGACTTTTTTTATCAGGAGATACAACTGAAATTTAAAACTACATTTGGGAAAACACATTTTAGGAGCACTTAGATAAGCCCACACAGGCTTTTCCAACCATTTCTGTTTAAGGATAGCTAACTGTTAAACTTTTAGATATTGTTTGAACTTTAGGTCTGTAAGTGCTGGCAGCAGTCAAATTTGCGTCTGTATTAAATGAAGTGTAACACTTGCCAGAAAAGAGTTTTTAATTAAAAAAGCATGATTTGTTTGCACAAAAGATTTTGGGAAAGTACCAAGAAAATTTGAAAAGCAACACACAGTACTCTTAGGGGTAATCAATTATATATATTTTTTCTTTTTGATGTATTAGTAGTAGAAACTAAACTTCAAGAAATGTATTTACTCCAACAACGTTTGGAGTAACACTCAAGGTTGCTATGTAACATTTTGTAATGAGTAATAAACAGTTTTATAACTTAATACAACAGTTCATCTATGCATGTTTTCATAATATTTGCCAAGATACTGTTGACCCGAATATAAGACGATGTTTTTTTCTTGGAAATACATCTGAAAAAACGCGGTCGTCTTATATTCAGGGTCTAGACTTTGACATGTCAATAATACACCCACAACAATAGGTGGCGTTGTCAGCTGCACCACACAGATACGTTGTCTACAGGGTTTGAAATTAACACCCGCCAACCCGCCAAATGCGTGTAAAAATCAGCTGTGGCGGGTAACGCTGTCAAATCACTAGCCAATTTGGCGGGTTACATTTCGTAAGTTATGTTCACTCATTCATTTCTTGGGGAAGTTCATGCAAGCCAAACCTGCGCAGGTTTAGCACAAATACTGAACTCGTGAGACATCATGACATTATCGAGTATATTGCAAAAACTAAACAAAACACACCTACAGAGGCACGCATACGCGACGTGATGAAGTCTGGTTAGAGTAGACCA
>NW_015634483.1:261001-268048 GCF_001515625.1 Sinocyclocheilus rhinocerous
TGGCTAGTAGAAGTTATGAATGGCCGGTAACTTAAAAATGTAGTAGCCAAATTGGCTGGTGAGTGAAAAAGTTCATTTAAATCCCTGGTTGTCTACATTGTTTGTGCTTTGATTTGAACGAAAACGTCTCAGGTTACGTATGTAACCCTAGTTCCTCAAGGGAACGAGACGCTGCATCGGAAACGCTAGGGGAACGCCTTCTGTGACCACGCTCTGAATAACATGTGAAATCAGTCCAAGAGAGAGTAAAATGGCATGCATTGGCTAACTTTGTCCATCTCATCATTGCACGAACATGAATTAACAAGCTGTTACGCTGCCGCTGGGACTGATGAAGTGGAGAAATTAACCGCAGTTATCAAATGACTAAATTATGATATTTGCTCAGGTGGGTGCTGGGGTCTTATCTATCGGATTACAACTTATATCCATTTTATTAATTAAACATTACACCGAGTTAAGCCAGTCGGCGTGGTAGCACAGGCTCACATAGTCATAGCCCACTATTGTTAAGCCAGTCGGTGTGGTAGCAAAGGCTCACATAGTCATAGGCCACTAGTGTTAAGCCGGTCGGTGTGGTAGCCAAGACTCACATAGTCATAGTCCACTAGCGTTAAGCCAGTCGGTGTGGTAGCCCAGGCACACATAGATAGTAAAACATACAGGCTCTTCGGAGCAGCAGCAGTACATATGTCTTGGTGTTAGATCTGCTTGTTGCGGGGGGGGTTGTTCTTGTTTTTTGCTTGTATTGTCCCTTCTATGTCTCCTGCTTTGTGGGGGGTTATTTCTTACATGCTCACAGCAGCATGTTGTGGATGTATTGGCAGTAGCAAGTCTCGGTACTTGCTCTGGCGCAGCAGCAGCAGCGTAGCTGATCTATTCCGCCAAGACCAAATACATTAACATTGTCATGTACATTACCATGCCAATCCCTCCGAGAGTTGTCATGACAGAAATACAGAGTTCTGGCATGAAACTCTAGATGGCGCAGTCCGATAGGTCTAACTCAATCCTTCAGAAATCCTCCACCTTCCCCAGCTCCACCTGTATAGATCTGGTACGAGGTGATTCATGTATGCTATATGGGGTTATTTCATGCGTGTTATATTTGCAGCAGCAATATTTCTTACATGCTCACAGCAGCATGTTGTGGATGTATTGGCAGTAGCAAGTCTCGGTACTTGCTCTGCCGCAGCAGCAGCAGCGTAGCAGATCTATTTCGCCAATACCAAATACATTAACATTGCCATGTACATTAAAATGCCAATCCATCCGAGAGTTGTCATGACAGAACTAATTTTGTGTTTCACAAGTTTTACACATTATTCACCTTGGGCCTTAAATTGTGGTTAAAAATCAAATTTTATGGCGAGCGTAAATGAATTAGTGATTGCATTAAATTAATGCAATAACTAAGCCTATTTCTCTGCCCTACTTTGCATACTTTATGCCATAACCTTCGGCTACAAGAAAAGAGTGTAGAGTACTGGATATTACTATGGATTAAACTACGAAACATCATTTGTTATACATGTATTGACAAAAAAAATTAACAAATGTTTATCTACATAGTGCAGCCATGTAGAGAATTTCACACTGCCCTACAGTACTCAAGCGCACATTGAAAAAGCACTGTACTAGGACACATCTGCTCTAGTTTACCCTGTTCATTATAATTGTAATGAGCATTGGGAATTTTGTGGCCCCATAATTAGACTGTTTGTCAAGAGCACTTAAAGTGTCTCTTTCAGTGTAAGATTGTCACAGCCAGCTGCACGTTGGAGGTTAGAGTTCAAACTTGACTGTTCAGACTTCAAAAATCTGGCCTAAATCTTTTAGCTGCTACAGGAATGCAGTTTTGCCGCCCTGCTGTACGGTTAAACACTGTTCCATTTTAAGCCTCTGCCACTGTTTTACCACATGATATGTGCATATATAGCATGCTATGGTTAAAATAGCAGCAGTGGACCAAATTATCCACTGTATAGTTAACAACTTTATATTTCATGAAGCATTTTTATAATGCCATTATAATAGTTTACTTGTCCCACAGCTGGGCTTTGCTTATAAGATTAAATACCATCAAGTTGCACAGCAAAAATTTTTGTACCACTTAAAACACTTACTAATAAATATTTTTAGGAGAGCAAGCTCACCATGAAACAACTGCACTTCATTAAGATATAAAATACACTCCAAATGTTTTCCAAGCTTTTAATACTCCCACTAGTGGTTGAATTAAATATATGGTGAAAAAAGGCAAAGACATAATTACAGACTTCTATGTGGAAATTTGGCTTTGTGGAGCCCAGAAAAACTTCTCAACACCATTTTAAATCTAAATTATATTACTTGTGAGTACATCGTGCTGGTGCCATGTAAAGTTATTTGTTTGACGCTGTTACCAACTTCCGTTTGGGAATGTAGTTTAGAATTTGGTCTTGGGGAGGGAAAAAAAGTATGATTGTAAGAACAGTGCTGGTCCCCACAGCCCCAAACCACCACGTGAGGCAAAGTGCCATTAAGTGTTTCTCAAACTCACTCAGACACAGTTGCCTGTTGACTCAGAAGGAAAGGGCATCTGACGCCATCTCTGTTTCCTGCCTTTGAATGTTTCTGTGATTAAAATACACATTTGGTGCAAAATGTGGAAAGCCTTGGCTGTACCGCAAATTGTTTCCACACTGGAACATTTACATTTATATACACATCATATTGAACTGCAAATAACTCGATACATTTATTTTTGATTGTCTGTTTGTACCCAAGCTAAACAACAAATAATTGGTCTTTTTACTCTAGAGGCTTTATAAAATTGAAAATCTTTTTGAAATGCTTCATTTAATCTAATCAGAGAGTGAGTTCACAATCTTAAATATGCTGGTTTCCCATCCTCCACAAGTCCTAACCCAAGAGGTTTCAGTCTGCGCAACTGAACCATTACACTCCTTCAAACTATTAAAACAGAAATAAATCCTTTAAAATAAATCCTTTGTACATAAACCTATGTACACATGTGCATAAAGACAAATGACCTGTGCATGGTCAGACTCACCAGTAAAAAATGAAAGGCAAGTGCATAGAGGGAGAGAATGTGTACAGTAGAATGTCAAATAAGAATTCAATAAACAAAGAATCATCAGTTTGCTGCATATCGTCTGCAGCACCCTGGAGCACTGCTGAGCTTGAGCAGAGCGCCCCCTGCCTGCCAAATGAGAATACTATCAAAAGCATCTAAGGCATAAGCCTAAAGCTACAACTGCTATTCATCAAAGAAAATGATTTTTGCAGGTTTTTTTTATGTTCCTTAAATTAAATGTGAAAATAAGCACAGTGCACCTGTTGAATGACCATTTAACCATTTAAATTGAAAAACAAATTATATAGATCAGTGTGTATCATCTGATTTAGCTTCAGCAACCATAAAGTGCAAGCCTTGACAAAACCTGTTGTACAAAACCTGATCCAATCACAGGCTCTGTTATACCTCTGCAATTGAGAGTATGAGTTAATTTGTCACAATTAACTATGATTGCAGTGACACAAGACTAAAATGTGTGCCTTATCAGTATTTAACCAGACCATTGACCAATGGACAATAACTACAGTGCTGTGCAGAGTGGAGGCAGTTCATTGTTTTGCCTGTCCTGATGGCACAGCTGTTTGTGTGAGCTTCTACCCTCAGCAGCTGTGCTCTGGTAATCTGCTGGCCTGTGCACTATACAGCCAACTATTCATCTGTTCTGCCCACTACAATACACTGCTTAACTTTGTGGTTGTCTTTGCAGTTTTTTTTAACCTTGTAAATCATATATTCATAATGTATATTTTTTTTGTTAAGCTTTGTTTACTTGCACACAACTCATAAGGATGAGTGTAGCTTATATATTTTTGGAGATAAGGATAGTTAGCTATACCGTTGACAGATTCTGTAAATTAACTATAGAGTATTATTGGCTACCCAATATCTAACTTTCTCAAAGCATCCCAAAATAGACTTCTAAGGGTAACTACCATCATATTTCAATGCAAGATACAGTGTGTTGTAAGTGTTGTAGTCACATAGTGAAATATTGTGTTTATGGGAAATACAAAGGAAATAGAAATAGAACATTTAAAAAGGGCCAAAAACAGAACCTTGGGTAACCTCATATAAGTGATTGGGGCCTAGAAGTTTCCAGTGTTAACGGGTAATATTCCAGTTTTAATACTAGTTTTAAGACTTTATTTCTTTATAAAGTCCATAAAAATGACATGAGTAAAGTTATAAAAAGCAGCACTGCAACTTAGCAAAACTACAAGGGTAGAACTACTAATCAAATTAGTAACACTTTACAATAAGGTCTTATTTGTTAACTTGAACAATGAATAGTTGTATTTTTATCAACTAACGTTACCAAAGATTAATAAATGCTGTAACACATGCATTGCTCATTGTAATTGTTAGTGTTACCCAAATTACAATAAATTCTATATAAAATTATAATAATAATATATCCATGGACACTTTTTATGGAGTGCTAGCCCCATGCAGTGGCAAACTGTAATCAGTTAATTTAAAAAACAAAAGAGTTAAATCATCTTTCTCTATAGGCCGCATATCATTGCAATAATTTTACGATCATATTACGATCATGGTCTGCGCTCTCCAAACATTTTCAAATCATATTACCAACCAATGTTGGAGCTGCTTTTGAAATACTCCATTCTCACTCCATTGGTTTGGCTTGTAAAAGAAACTACTTATGAATCTGTCTGAGTTCTCCAAATATTGACTCAGATCAACCACAGGAAAACCACCAGTCAAAAAGTCACCAAGGAAAAAAATAACCTCTTTCTAAATGCTCATGTATTTTGCACAAAATGCTGAAAAGAAGATTAATTCTATAATGGAGGGTTCGCAGAAAACATAGATTTTGAGTTTTACTTTTTAAAATCTTTTTATTTGCATTTATTTACATACATACTCCCTTTGTGATTTGTTTTGAAATATGAATCATAATGTTGTGTTCATCAGAATACTCGAGCCCTTTGAGGCCTATTTTAATACGAATTCATAAAACCCCCATTCCCCACCACCCTTACTCTTTTGTTCTTTAAGGGATTGTTTTGAAATATTTTGATGACAATCTGCTTAGATTATTAGATTAGTGATACATGATTGCTCTCAATTTCCCTTATTTCTTAAGGACGTGTAATGTTAATGCAACAGCAGTTAATCATCAACATTATTGATGATATTCAGCCGAGAGTCAGTCTCGGCAATGAAAATGGATTAGCCCTCTGGCAAAATCACTAAATTCATATTTTAAAACATCTTTCAAAAAAAAAAATCAGGAAGGCAAAATGAAGCAGTGTGTTTAATTTTAACATGGTCTTGAATCGAACCAATGCTGCATGATTGATGCTGGTAAAATATTTATCCCATAAAAGAAACAATTCTGCACCGTTGGATATGTACTCTTGTGAGCCAGCGGTTTCAACCTTGGGTCAAAGTCAAAACATTAACTGCTCTGCCCAGCTGCTGAAATGTGGCTCTGTTGGAGGATGTATGCGTGTAGAAAGTCTGATTTCATACTGCTACTTTCTGAAAAGCAGAATCTTTATAAGTCACTGATCATGCCAGATCTACCAATACACTTCTTTCTTTGACAGAAGACACAACATAAATCCACACTGCTATAAACATCTAAGCTGAGCCAATATTCAGGGGTGTGTTTCACACACAACAACGCAACTCACTGATTAACTACCACAGTATGATGCATAGTTGGAGAAACTAACCAATTAGTCACGACTGTTTGCCAAAACCTTAGTAGCATGGTCGCACCTCTGTCGTTTGAACCACGTTGGTTAACATTGGTTGGTCGTTAATGATGTCACTTGCAGGTGCTGGAGTAATAAGTTCATAATTGATTCAAGATGCTACTGTAAAGAAAATGACTACTACACTGTTTTTTGTTACATTTTATTTTGCTCGTCGGGTTCAGGTTCCCTCGTATGCCATACTCCAGGGCATTTATGCACATGCACACTCTTCAAAAATGGTGCTGATTGTTGACACGCTAAAATATATAGATTGAAACGGATACACATTCAAATGGAATTAATGATATACAATGTACTGCATGTTAGCTTGCTTAAAGTGCCCCTATTATGGGTTATGAAAGGTTCATAATTTGGTTTTGGGAGTCCCCAACAACAGGTTGACATGCATGCAAGGTCAAAAAACACTTTCATTGTCTTATAATATGCATTTATTTTTACCTTACTTGCTCAACGACTCATTTTTCCAAACTCCTCCTTTGCGTGACGCTAATCTGCGGTGATTGGTCCTATTGGTCTCATTTTCATTTCATCATGCCTGTAATGCCTGATAAAGCAGCGTTTGTGAGCGCAGTGCTGCTTTCAGTGTTGCCAGATTGGATGGACGATTTCCAGCCCAAAAGCTCACAAAAAACGCCCAAAACTTTAACTGTCGAAATAATGTGATGGAATATGTAAATCAATGTTGATAAGGGCCATTTTTAACTCCTTAAAACAAAATAATATAAATATAACTTAGATAAATTTCCCAGGTAAACGGATCAAATCGGGGCAAATAGCCTACATTAAAGAGAATTAGGCTACCGAACATGAATAAAATATGCAAGCAAACACTGTCAAAACGGCAATCAAGAAATTAACCGATACCCTCAAAACAACATGCATCATTTTCAATGTCAGCAGTCAAAATAATCCAATTTAAATGCAAAAAGAAAAAGCTAAATTTTCACACTCGTTCATGCACACACCATGACAGTCAAAACTATGTAATTCATTGATACATACTGAATTATAATCCGACAATTAAATAACAACAATAATGCGCTTACCTTCGTGTCGCTCTATAATTTTACACAGAACTAGAGGAAGCCTCTTGTTAAGTTCATATTGTAGAACATAATACAGAACTTTGCACAGTCAAAACTAATAATGTCTAGCAGTTTTCAAGGATTTATCAATCTGGACCGTTTAAAAGATAAAAGACAGGATCGTATAAACCAA
>NW_015634483.1:268448-293554 GCF_001515625.1 Sinocyclocheilus rhinocerous
GTCACTCTCCCACTCTTTAACTTATATTTAGGCATTGTGATTACTTGAATATAGTCATACTACATTAAAAATCAGATACGTTATAACTTAATTTATTACGCTAAAAACCTGTCACTCATGAATCATAACGTCTGTCTGCTGAGCTCTCGTGATAAGTGCGGCTGTCGACGTTTACATCAGCACCAGAGCTTCTGCATTGTGTGTGTGTGTGTGTGTGTTTAGTAACGTTGTGGTGACTGACTGGATGCAGTACATGCATACTTGGGCCTTCTTGTCATCTCACTCCACAATAATTCACGTTTTGAGACTTGTCACTCTCCCACTCTTTAACTTATATTTAGGCATTGTGATTACTTGAATGCCAACAAGTGGGCAGGCATATGCTAATGTTTCATGTTGACTTCAACATGAAACGGCTTGGGATTCGTTTTAAAAACTACTCGTTTCAGTGATTCAGAATCGACTCTTTCTTTTGAGAGACAATAACTTTATACACTGTGCACTTTCAGATTTAAAACTTTGCAGGATGTTTTCATTCACTTAGAGCTGTGGCAATATGCTAATGTTTAATTTTGACGTCAACATGAAACGGCTTGGGATTCGTTTTAAAAACGACTCGTTTCAGTGATTCAGAGTCGACTCTTTCTTTTGAGAGACTTTAAATCAGATTTAAAACTTTGCAGGATGTTTTCATTCACTTAGAGCTGTGTTACACACTGCATGAAAGGAAATTTTCAAAAATCCTGTTGGAAAAAAACAGCATATGCAGGTTAGGTATGTTTTGAAGCTGGGAGGCTGGTTTGAGCTGGTTTAAGCTGGTCCTTTGCTGGTTTAAACTGGTCCTTAGATGGTGATGTGCTGGTCTTAAGCTGGTCGGACCAGTTTAGGACCAGCACATGACCAGCTAAAGACCAGCATAAACCAGCAAAGGACCAGCTTAAACCAGCATCCCAGCTTCAAAACATACCTAACCAGCATATGCTGGTTTTTTTCAACAGGAGGGGCACTTTAATGACAGATTAAATCCACGTCATACTAACAGAGCATTATGCTTCTAACCACAAATCGAGAACTATAGTTCCATCCATGTAAGGTTGCGATGCTTTTAGTGAATGTTTGTTTGAAAAGTGGTTTCGGGAAACGGGTTTCAGTCTTTCTACTTCCGACTTTCACATTTATTTCAGTGTATAACTTGCTGTTTCTTTGACATTAACTGTGAAATTTACTAGCAATTTCTGAGTTGAATTGTTTCCACAACCAAATTTGCTCCAGCATATTTAAATGATTTCTGAAGAATCATGTGACACTGTTAATAGTTGATGGCTGCTAAAAATTCAGCTTTTGCCATCACAGGAATAACATTTTAAAATATATTAAAATAGAAAATAGTTATTTGAAATGATAATATTTCACAGTTTTGCTGTATTTCTGATCAAATAAATGCAGCCTCGGTGAGCATGAGATATGTACTTCTTTCAAAAACATTTGAATTGTAATGCATGTTATGCTGAATATGACTTCCAGTATAACTACAGTATGCAAAATGTATAGAGATTAGTTGCTTCATGCAGGCTCTGACTATGCGGGAGTCAAGAATGGGACATGGACATGGGAGCAGCCTGACTACAGAGCTGTTTTGAATCATTAGGGAAAGCCCAGAGGAGGACAGAGTGAAGAGGCCAGAGGGAGACGCTCCGAGGCAGAGCTGCATTAATGGTGTTGCCTCGGAGGAGGCTCGGGTACAGTGAGGAGTAATTAAACAAGCTTTAGGAGATGCATACATCAGTGTGTGTCTTACCTGCTGATTCAGGATCTGCCGCTAGTCTAACTGATAAGAGAAATGACACCAGGAACCATGACTTCCTGAAAACCTGCCTGCCTGAGGGGAAAGAAGACTGATAAAGTGAGACTTGCCAAATGAAACAGCATAACCCTCAGCCTCATCACCCTCTTATCTTAAAAAATGGTAATAGAGGCATTACATTCTTTCTAATATATAATAATAGCAAAATACAACTTGAAATGATTTCAACACATTTAAACAAGTGCTGGGGATGCTATTTTGAAACTGTAGCAATAGTCAATAGTTTAAAGGGGTCATATGATGTTGTTAAAAAGTGAACAGTGTTGTAAATTCAACTTAACCACTGATTTCTAGTCGTGTCCTCTTTTGGAAGGCCAAACAAAGTATTTTCGCTTTCGCAACGAAACGCACAGCGTCTTCACAGCACGGCGGCGGCAGTGACAGCAACAATAAAGTTACGCCTTCTTTCTTTGCGTGAACATTTGGGCGGCGTTATGCAAATCTTCCCACATCGTGACCTAGACATGTGGGGGCATGTTTAAACGAGGCGTTTTAGGAGGGCGTGGACGAGTCTTAACTTTTATAAAGAATATCTCTTTGGGTTTGAGACTTTAGTCTTTGCAACTTTAGGGATCTTATCTATTCACGAACAGCTTGTAACACTCCAAAGAGAAAGGAAAACTTGAAATCGCATCATATGACCCCTTTAAACCAGTGGTGTCCAATCCTGTTCTTGAACTTCACTGTCCTGCAGAGTTTAGCCTCAACCCCAATTAAACACCTGACCCAGCCAATCAAGGTCTTACTACACATACTAGAAACTGTGTTGAGGCAAGCTGAAGCTAAACTCTGCAGGACAGTGGCTCTTCAGTCAAACAAAAAAGTTAGAGGTTTCAGTTCATAAAAATGATTTATGAGCACATTTTTATCTAAATTATATATTTTATAAAACATGTTGAACACCAAAATTGCTAGAAAATCAAAGCCATAAATCTAAACAAGTTGTGTTCCAATTTTGAGGTTTATATCTCAAAAAATTAGCTTTTAGTAAGATCTTATACGGGCACAGTACCAAACTTTTCCCAATAGATGCCAGCAGTACTTTGCTGGTATACACAGCAGTGGGATTTGTGATTCACAGAACAGTATAATTTCTCTCTTTACAGACGCACAGACACATGCACATTTTTTAGTTCACTCATACAAACCACACTCTGACATCCATAACAACACACCCACACAATTCTACTTGCATAATTTATCCAGCTGGCTCTAAAACACAGCAAAAGCAGAAAAGGGGAAGGGGGAGAAAAAGCCATTACTTTATAGGCCAAACCTGAGAAAATAGCAGCATTTGGTAAAAATAAATAAATAAATAGGCTAAATAAATTTTGAAGCTTTGCCAACAGATTGAAAGTCTAGAATCTAGATGAATGGCCTTGGGATAAAAAAACAGCTATTTGAATGGGTTTATTGGGACATTATTTTGTGTACCTAGTGTAAAATAGATCTATTAAAGGAAATGAAGGTGAAATATAAAAATTCTAATAAAAATACACGCCAAACTATGCAAAAAAAATCTATGCTGTGGGCATTAACACAGGCAAAATTATTTTTTTAAAAAACGAAAAAAGACAAAAATGTACATAAGGATACACAAACATATTATTTTAAAGGGGTCATATGATGCGATTTCAAGTTTTCCTTTCTCTTTGGAGTGTTACAAGCTGATTGTGCATAGATAAGATCCCTGAAGTTGCAAAGACTAAAGTCTCAAAACCAAAGAGATATTCTTTATCAAAGTTAAGACTCTGCCACGCCCCCCTAAAACGGCTCATTCTAACACGCCCCCACATATCTACGTCAATATGTGGAAATATTAGCATAATGCCCAAATGTGCACGCAAAGAAAGAAAGCATGGTTTCAGTAACCGCAGTTAGTGTTGAAACAGCATGTCAGGGAGACGCTGTGTGTTTCAGTGCGAAAGCAAAACAGTATTTGAAAAATAATGTGTTTTTTGAACATTAAAGCATGTCAACATATTCTGTTACACCAAATACACAAAATAATGATCTTTAAAATAGCATCATATGACCCCTTTAAATATGGTAAACAGACAACACAGAATTTCAGAAAAAAAGAAAACGTATTATTATTGTTAACATTTTATAAATCAATAAATTGTTAAAGTTGTATGAATTCAATTGATCAGTTATCCTCTTGATTAATTTTTTTATTATTAAAACTGAATCCAGAAAAAAAATGGAAATGGAATACAGAATTTGGGGGAAAGAATAAAGCAGATTTCATAGGGCCCTAACTAGAAGTGTTATTCTTTATTTGAGAAGGCTCAATGCAATGTACAGATCAAAAGACCATTGAATATTGTCTGACTTCCTTTCCTGACTCTGCCATTGATTTTTAAAGAGTGCTGTACTGTCAAACAGAACAGAAGCCATGAACTTTGGTTTTGATCATGATTCCCTTGACATCTGTTAAACCTGCTCCCTCACATCCGGTCTTTCTCTTTCTTAGCCCCACTTTCTCCCACTGTATTTTAAAATGCAGTAATAATTCAATACAAATAATAATACAAAATGCTCACTCATTATTATTATTATATCAAATAAATTTGGGGTTACATTTAGGCAATTTTACTACTTTGTACCAGGCTTACTTGTAAAGTTTTAAGTTAAGTACATTCTATTTCTATAGCGCTTTTCATAATGCACATTATTTCAAAGCAACATGATTATTTATTTAAATATGTGTTTATTATTTATATATTTTTTATGCATTATTTACTTGTGGTACAGATCTAATTAAAGAATTTATTATTCACATGAATAATTCATAATTAGGACTCCAGCTTTTGATGTTGATGAAGGTTTTCAGGACATTCAAGATCTGCAGTCTGGTAGAATTTAATCTAAAGCAGATGGACTTTTTTTCAATGTTTTGCCATGCATTTGAATGCCTTCACCTTTCAGTGCAAAGAGCAAAATGTCATACAAGTCAGCTGTTGTACAAAATGTCAAACAAGTCCATTCTTTTTAAGTAATCCAATATTCAGTTGTTTCTATGTAGCCACTATCACAACTGACCCACTCCATAATCCAGCACTGTCTGCTCCAGTGAGTCAGTATTAAAGCTGTCTTTCTTGGTTTGTTTTGCTGAGCTGATATTCTTCCCCCAGCAACAAGAGCACACAAAACACAAAGGCCATTGCAGGAATATACAACTACTGTCTGAGACATATTGAAAACCTGAACGCCAGAAAGTACATCTTGCTCTGACCTGAAGTGGTTGAATCCTGCTGTTTAGCTGAACGTTCAGACACCGTTTCAAGTGGGGCATGTTCATCTAATTCTGTCAATCATAACACAACAGGAATATATAAACAGCTGCTTAACTCACGCGACCCTATTCAAAACAACGTTAAGTACTGCAAGTGAAACATTGCTTTCAGTTCTGTAAACAATGAGTTAATACTGAGTGACTTACATTTTAGACACAATATTGACAGTTACTCTTTGCTCCTCCAACGGAAATATTTCCAAACAAAGCGACAGCAGGACCGTTGCAACATAATAGTGTTGTTTGATTTCTGAATGATTCAGTGTTTTGAATGAATCGGTTGAGTGAATGATTCAGTGTTTTGAATGAATCGGTTGAGTGAATGATTCAGTGGGCGTGAAAACTGCGCAGGAATGTTTTCGCTAACAAATCATGATTCGTCAGTACATTAATGTGTTAGTTGCATTATTACTCTAATCAGTCAAAATTCTTAAATGTGTATTAATATTTGATTCAGCATTTTACATTTAATTAATTTTTAAAAAATTCAGTTATCATATAATTTGTGCCTTTCACATTCTATGTGTGTTTGTCACCTACTGGACGTGCAGTCATGA
Source organism: Sinocyclocheilus rhinocerous (assembly GCF_001515625.1). NCBI lineage: Eukaryota > Metazoa > Chordata > Actinopteri > Cypriniformes > Cyprinidae > Sinocyclocheilus > Sinocyclocheilus rhinocerous. The sequence goes on from NW_015634483.1 coordinate 274,168, forward strand.
TTTAGGCTACTTATACAGTAACGATAATTAATTTTTTTGCATTCTGGTAATGAGTAAATTATCATTAGTAGTAGTAGTCGTAGATGTATTAGTATTAATATTATTTTTTCGCATTATGGAATGGTAAAGACTGCAACAGTGGTTTTCTGATATGTATCTCAAATATTTAATTTTCCCATATGCTATAAATGTAATTACATTTTTTTCACAACTTTAACCTAATCTGTTTAAATATTGTCATCTGCACAAAAAAAAAAGCTCTTTTATGCAACTTGTATGCATGTTTATTTTATTAATAAAATGTTAATATTATTTTGTTGATCAAATAGTAGATATATTAACATTTAAGGTGTTTTAGCATGTTATATATCAAATTAAATGAGATAATCTAACCAGGCATAAACATGATCCGTGTTTTTTTTTCATTTGTGCACATAGTCTTACATCTCAGGAGGATAGTGGTCATGGTTAAAATGTACATACATTTGAAATATATGTATATATATCTTTAGAATTAATTGATTCTTTTGAATGGACATCAATGAAGAAATATGCTTATATGGTATAGGCAGGGATTAACTGAGCAATGCTAACAGACTGGGCTGGGCTTCAAAAATGTTTACAGACCGCTGAACTCAAAAAGCACAGTTGAACAAAAAAATTCGAACTGATTTAATAGATATTGCATAAAAATGTAAATGCATAAAAATATGCAATTTAGAAGTTGTTTTGTTTTTCTGTCCTGACCAAAACATGATGGGACCTATATAAAGCAATCAGTGGTTATAAACCTTATTATTCTAGTACTTTATTATTCTAGCATTCTTTTTCATCCAGTTTTAGTGGTCTTAAAATGTTTACAGACCGCTGAACTCAAAAAGCACAGTTGAACAAAAAAATTCGAACTGATTTAATAGCTATTGCATAAAAATGTAAATGCATAAAAATATGCAATTTAGAAGTTGTTTTGTTTTTCTGTCCTGACCAAAACATGATGGGACCTATATAAAGCAATCAGTGGTTATAAACCTTATTATTCTAGTACTTTATTATTCTAGCATTCTTTTTCATCCAGTTTTAGTGGTCTCTACTGTTAATAACATATGAATAAGTGATTTGTAAAAGTATATAGATGTTTTTACAAGCTTTTAACAAAACAAGCTGAAGACAAATACTGCATAATGATTTGTATTGTTAAGATCTGTATGTGTATACATATGTATGTGCGTTCTGGGATACTTCCAGTGATATGTGGGATAATCATGTCAAGCCTTATTGCCTGCCAAACTGATAAAACAATTGTATTTCTACAGCTAAATCATCTGTGGTGTCTGCTGGAAATCTGTTGTAAATCAAACATTGAATTAAATTTAATCAGTGCAAACATTCTCCCCATAGAACACACACACACACACACACACACACACACACACACACACACACACACACACACACACACACACATACAGGAAATACCAAAGCATTCTAGGTCAGAATGGATGTATACATTGTTTTGACTCACTCAGTAAAACTCATGATTAGCCTTCTCAAATTCATTATAAAATGCAAAACACAACAAATGGCAAATTAAACAATTGTGAATCATATTGTAAGTGCTTATGCTGCTGTTTTTACTTTATATGAGAAAGTAATGTTTCTCTTACAAGTTATACTATCCCAATATCTGGTGATCTGTACAGGAAAAATGTTCCGCCGTTGTAAATATTTTTCCATGAGCATAATGCTGCATGCTCACAGAGGGGTAACGTGGGAAGACATATGGATCCAATCAGGAGAGAGGTCCCTTGGGGGTCCGCGCATGCTCAGGACCGCTGCAACAAAGGCACTGTCCCACATGTTTGAAATGGAACGTAGGAAATCCGAGACTGTGAAATGTGTAGGAATGGATCATGCTTCTCTCCAGGCATAAATAACGTCACGCCCCACCCTTCTTTGAAATGGAAATATTACCCGCAATCCTCAAATGAAGGTTTTCATCATTTGGGTTAAGCCCATTGGAGAGTTGGTTCGGGAGTTGATTATAGTTGGTCTGGTTAGCTATATTTTCGATCCAGCCAAATGCCATTTTTGAATAATGAAGAACATGACAGATAGTTTTTTTTAAAAATCACAGATATTTCTGATAAATAGCCTTGTCACATCTATCAAGTTTTCAACCACTGGATATATGTTGCAGCACTAGGTGGTGTTAGTTACCTATTTAAAACTGCAATTATGTGCAGTTGTGACTTTAATTTCGTCAACAAAAACTCTTTCATATACACATTTCGTAACCCATTTCGTAGGGCCCTATTATTGTTAATTAAAATGTAAATAAAGCATTAAAACTGAATAAAAACCTAAAACAGAATTTGGGGTCAAATAAAACAGATTTTTTTGTAAATGAAACAAAAAAATTGTTAAGTAATAACAGTAATTACAGTGTAATTGCAGTTATTTTTGTAATTGCCCTCAAGGGTTTGGGATTTTGAGTTTTGGATCTAACACATGTGTTTTAGAGAACCTGTCTGGACTTTGGAAAATGTGAGACAGCCAAAAACCAAACACATTTATTCCTCGTTGTTATTATACGCTCCCTTTTATCTGGGCCTCTTTCTGGCCATAAACTCAGTGTTTTATACTACAAACAGACAGATTTAAAAAAAATTTAATTTCATCTTTTTTAATTTGGTTAGCTTTTGAGGTTTTTATTGGAGCTTTTTGATCATGTGGAATTCATTAAGTTTAATCTCACATTCCTTCCTGAACATGACAAATGTTTGCAGAGTATTTCTTGATGTTGATGGCAAAGTTTTCTGAATGGATGGGTGTGCATGAGCCAAGAGGGTGTCCGTGTGTTTTCAGGTGGGCTTAGATGTATGAACAGGCCTGTGTGGAGCACTGGAAGCCAGAGGAACAAACTTTTACTCACCACATGGCTCTTTTACAAGGCTTCTCACTTCAGGACAGGACATGAAGTGCTTTCCCACACCGTATGCCACAATGTCAGCCTTCATAGTGCCTTTCTTTGATTGGAGATGAGAAGGACACAGAATTTCGCAGATGGTAAGGTACATCGCTGTCTGTCCCTAAAGGTTGTGTACCTCTTACACAGGGTCACACTCAAAGATCCAGATTTCCAAATGCTGGCGACAAAGAAGGCCATAGCTGTGCCGCAGCAGAGCTGAGGAATAAATGGAGAAGTCTTAACAGAAATGCCATTGAGTAAGAGTGCCTGGAAATGTCACAATGTAATAAGAGTGTTTGCTATTTGTGGTCTTTCATACAGGCTTGGCAGCACATCTGAGGGAACCTTGGAAAACATCTAGATCTGAGCCTCTTGCAGTAATGGCCCTCTTCAGTGCAGTGTCTGCCTCTTTATACCCCCCATTCTCCATCATTGTTCATTGTTTTCTCAGAAGTTAGTTGTATTTATATGGCACAGTTGGGCAGTTCAGAACGTGTGCTTGCGTTATTACACTACTATATGCATTTTAAGAAAAGTCTGTATTGAATTTTCACAGGTGTTTTACACATATAGTGATTGCATTGTGTTTTAGCGTTGAAGGAAATGCTCGTAAACTTAACAGAAACGGCACTGGTAATTTTACACCGTTTGGGACATTATCCATTTTTCTACTGATTTTTTTTTTTTTCTTACAGTGCATGTTCTTATTTAGAAAGCCTATATTCTATGTGGTAAACTATTGTGGTCTGAATATAAGTGATTTAGTTACCACAATAATACCCATGCATTTGGGTTTGTGGATGGCGTTGTTTTTTTTGTGTAGGTTTTGCCTCATAAACATGTTTTCAATGGCTCCTTATGGAATCGATCTGCTTCCCATTGTGGGTAAATTAACCACTAAGCAGGCAGAAGTTGATTTTTATATGACAGCCACAGGAATGTCACTTCACTGCGTTAACACGGTTTACATGCAGAACTGTCCGATTTGGGTTGTTTTAGGAGTGGATTCTAGAAAGTGCTGTATATTCCATTGATATTTATTGTAAATATAACCCACATTAAGTGATACTTGCTGAGTAGAGGTGTTCTACTATTTTTTTTTTTTTAAGCAATCAGATTTAAAGGAGTAGTTAACGCAAAAATTTAAGTTTGCTGAAAATTTGCTCACCCTCAAGCCTTTCAAGATGTAGATGAGTTTGTTTCTATTTCTGATTTGGACAAATGTAGCATTACATCATCACTCACCAATGGATCCTCTGCAGTGAATGGGTGCCATCAGAATGAGAGTCCAAACAGCTAATAAAAACATCACAGTAACTTCATTTGGACAAATTTAAAGGCGATTTTCTCAATATTTAGATTTTTTATTGCATGCATGCACCCTCAGATTCCAAATTTCCTCGGCCAAATATTGTCCTATCCTAACAAACAGGCCAGTATACATCAATGGAAAGCTTATTTCATCATCTTTCAGATGATGTATAAATCTCCATTTTAAAAAATTGACCCTTATGACTGGTTTTGTGTACTAGGGTCACATATAGTATACAGTATTGTATCAATAAAGTCATTATTACCTGCTCTGCAAATATATTGTATGCCTCGGCTATTTGCATCAGTATTTGCATAATTTAATTTGGCTGTCCAACACTCAAATTTATTTTTGTGTCTATAAAACTTAAATTTTTATACTCCAGTTACTGAAGAGTGGTGTATATGTGCTTTGACTTTCTATGCAAAAAATGTGTCCGTACATTTAACAATACACTTAACCATATTTCAAAGACAATAGAAATAATTATGAAATTACATGTGAAGATACTTAAACGGGTCAACAAAGCAATATAAAATAATAGCATTTAATATAAATTAAAACTATAATTCATTTTCATTTAATTGTAAATAACATGCATATAACATGTAAATAACATGAAATTAAGTGTCCGAAAACATAATTTCTCACTTATGGGCAGACACTGCAGGCAAAAACACTGTTTTTTCATGCACCTGTCAATTTTGAGATTTTGGACTTTTTGGTTTTTCATAAAGTGTTTTTTCAGACTAGTGGAAAAAAAACATCCAAAAGACACTGTTAAGTGTATCTTTTATAGCACTTTATCTATTTGTGTCAATAGATTTCATTTACAATACATATTTTTAAAGGCCGTTTTCTCAAAATGAGTTTTTTCTCCTACACTGAGCCATAAATCTCCACTTCAGTAGCACTTACACACACCAAACTTTACATTTTTACTCAAACCCACGACCTTCGGGTTACAAGTCTGGAATGTTTTGATTGTCTTTGTTTAATGCATTTTGTTAAATTTTGAAATCGCTGTCATTTGAAATTGACCGATGACATCCTAACATGCAGTCCATGTAAATGTAATGTTTTTTTTGTTTAATGTTTGTTTCAGTCAAACAGTAAGTAGGAGTGATTCCCTTTGGAAGTCAGTTGCCCCTTTTGACATGAGTTGCTGTAACATCTTGTTTGTCAGCCCTAACAATAATTAAAAAGCCAAGATGGACCTTGCTGGAAAAAACACATTATATCTGAAAAGATACACTTCAGTTGAATCACCTGATCATCCACTTAAGCCATTGGTTTTAATTTAATTGGTTTTAATGGTCATAATTGTCAATTATTTATTTATTATTAAACTTTAAAGATTTTAATTTAATTCCAGTGTTATTTCTGCAATAACAATCCTGAATTAAAATTGAATACTCATGTGAAAACCACACATTTTATTTAGTATTTTATTTATGCATAAAGTAAGCAACTCTCGTCTCCTCACAAAAACAATTAAAAGTTACTGAAGTGTCTGAAACAACAACAAAATGTGTCTCTTTTGCTATCAGAGGTTGTTTTTGGAAAACACTCTCAGCTGAAGAGAAGGAATTCAGTGAAGTTGTTAAATCAACTGTCTGCAACATCATGCAAGAAGAAAAAAAGTGATGCTTTGTTAACTACGGAGAAATGTAGCATTACATCACTTGCTCACCAATGGATCCTCTGCAGTCTGCAGTGAATGGGTGCCGTCAGAATGAGAGTCCAAACAGCTAATAAAAACATCACAGTAACTTCATTTGGACAAATTTAAAGGCGATTTTCTCAATATTTAGATTTTTTATTGCATGCATGCACCCTCAGATTCCAAATTTCCTCGGCCAAATATTGTCCTATCCTAACAAACAGGCCAGTATACATCAATGGAAAGCTTATTTCATCATCTTTCAGATGATGTATAAATCTCCATTTTAAAAAATTGACCCTTATGACTGGTTTTGTGTACTAGGGTCACATATAGTATACAGTATTGTATCAATAAAGTCATTATTACCTGCTCTGCAAATATATTGTATGCCTCGGCTATTTGCATCAGTATTTGCATAATTTAATTTGGCTGTCCAACACTCAAATTTATTTTTGTGTCTATAAAACTTAAATTTTTATACTCCAGTTACTGAAGAGTGGTGTATATGTGCTTTGACTTTCTATGCAAAAAATGTGTCCGTACATTTAACAATACACTTAACCATATTTCAAAGACAATAGAAATAATTATGAAATTACATGTGAAGATACTTAAACGGGTCAACAAAGCAATATAAAATAATAGCATTTAATATAAATTAAAACTATAATTCATTTTCATTTAATTGTAAATAACATGCATATAACATGAAATTAAGTGTCCGAAAACATAATTTCTCACTTATGGGCAGACACTGCAGGCAAAAACACTTTTTTTTCATGCACCTGTCAATTTTGAGATTTTGGACTTTTTGGTTTTTCATAAAGTGTTTTTTCAGACTAGTGGAAAAAAAACATCCAAAAGACACTGTTAAGTGTATCTTTTATAGCACTTTATCTATTTGTGTCAATAGATTTCATTTACAATACATATTTTTAAAGGCCGTTTTCTCAAAATGAGTTTTTTCTCCTACACTGAGCCATAAATCTCCACTTCAGTAGCACTTACACGCACCAAACTTTACATTTTTATTCCTGTCTATATTCTGAAGGTTTTTACAGAGGGGTTTGTTCATATATAATTTTCTTGATTATATACATTTTATTCCCACCAAAATTGTGAAAATATATTGTTTTCTGGCTGTTCAAAGTATTTTCTGAATTATGGAGTGACAAAAAGAGATACCCAGAATTCCCTCTGTAAAAACATTTGACTCTAATATGTCAAAGAAATTCAACAAGAATTTTGAAACCGACATCATCCAGTGTTCAGATTTTTGTACTAGAAATGTATGCAAATTAGCGCATATTTCATTAAATAATGCCTCATTTGCATATTTAAACATAACATTTTAGAAAACTTGTAATACAAAAATTTTTTGCAATTATCAATGTAATCAATCAACTGGGTAAGTAAGGTGATAACTATTAGTAAAAAAAATTACCCTATTAACCTGCAGTGTCTCACCGTAAGTACATTATTTTAAAGTATATTATTTCTGCAATAAGTGCTATTTAAAAAGTACTTCTTTTTCACAAGGGCACAAATGTTCAATATGCACTACTGAGAGCAGAAGATGATTAAAATCAGGACAAAGAAATCTATATGACCTATGTGAAGTAACCCTTTAATTTATGATAATTTTACTTAAAAAGAAAATGTTTTTTATGCGAATTTTATATATTGTTCACATTACATTATTAAAAATATGGGGGTGTGATATGACTCAGACTTAAGAGTCACACAATGATGTAAGGAACCACAGTCTGAAAAAGCATCAAGATCAAATGTATCTGCTGTTTTAACAAGATGACCTCAGTGACCACAAACAGACCAAATTCAATATGCACTACTGAGAGCAGAAGATGATTAAAATCAGGACAAAGTGAAGTATGTGAAGTAACCCTTTAATTTATGATAATTTTACTTAAAAAGAAAATGTTTTTTATGTGAATTTTATATATTGTTCACATTACATTATTAAAAATATGGGGGTGTGATATGACTCAGACTTAAGAGTCACACAATGATGTAAGGAACCACAGTCTGAAAAAGCATCAAGATCAAATGTATCTGCTGTTTTAACAAGATGACCTCAGTGACCACAAACAGACCAAACAAATCAACTGTGACATCATTTCTGATACACATGAAATCACATTTGCCATGATAATGTTTTGTAGAAAACATCTAATTTCCTATCATTTCTTAAACAGCCACCAGGTGTCACCCTACTCACACAGATTCTGTGAGCAACTTCAGAACGTCTTCTATGAGGCTGAGCATTCTTTGTGTCCACACACATTTTGTCTGTCCACCCACAGTTCCCTGTTGGAAGACCCATTCTGATAACATATTTGCTTATTTGTCTATAATGAGGCTGAAGATAATTTTTGTCTGTGCTAATGCGAGGGCAGTCTTCATGCTCGCACACTATAATTAATTATTTTTGGTCTAACTGATCACTGTGGTGGTTCATCATGATTCATTTTTACCCTGTAAAGGCATTTTAATTTTGAAAACCTCACGAAATGGCTGGACAAGTGTAGTTTTTCTTCTTCTTCGCTACCTGCTATTGACAGTCAGATTTAGATGGTAGCCTAATAAAAGTAATTGTGAAAATGACTTTAATGGGCAAATTTGAAAGCACTTATAAATATTGGTAGAGTCAGCATTACGTTTTGGTTTGTTTTCCCTAGATGAGAAAACCATACATTTTCGAATCCCTGCTAAAAGATCCATTTTAATAGAACATTAGCATATATGACTATGTTAGCCTCTAAGCTAACAGCCAACATCACAAAACTTAATTAGTAAATCATACCAAATCATTGTAGAAGTGTAAACTACACTAACTGACCCACACTCAACATTTTACAATGTAGTCGTGCTGTTCTTACATTGTGAGCCATTTCCTCTTTCATTACAGTTTTAATTCTTTAGGTGAGGTAATAGGAATTTCAAACAGAGTCATTCATTCTCACAAAGCAGGCCTACTTTTCCTCATCTCCCCTTCACAAAAGCAGGAACACACACAGGTGTCCTGTCCATATTGTCTGTCCCGGAGAGTGGGAAGCATGTGACGAGTGTCTTTTCACACAGTTGAAGTCATCAACGGGTGAAGTTAGCAATTCCCATAACATTAGCGATCAAGAAAGGAAGAAGGAACAAAATGAATGATTTTTCTGTAAATCATGTTAGGTTTACCATGCGTTCACATGTTCTGTGTGTGTTATACGAGTGTCATTTGAAAAGGCTTTTATCCATTTACATTATTAGCTTCATTTTTGTCACATTACAAATAAACTTAACATAATATAGACATGATATGACGAGATTTAAGTAACATGAAACACCACTGAGATGTCTGTCACATTAAAAATTCATATTAATTAGGTACATGAGCTTGACAGCAATTAAATAAAAGGAAAAAGGGAACTCACACACTATACAGGCCTGAATAAAAACTGCTGTAGCATTTCTGTCCTGAAATAAACTGTTCATGTTCTCTTTTTCCTTTATTTCAGTAACAAAGCCATGGAACATTTCCTGTGTGCATCAACAGAGAATATTCACCAGTTTGAAATGTGAAATGTCTCTCCAAGATTTTTAATGACTATGTGATTATATATCTCAGATGCATGAGTAATTCCTACTGATGACTGTTCTGTATGGTTTATGTACCGAGGTCATTTTGAAATACAACATTTGTCCACAGGGGGTCTCTACAGATCAATCTTAAGGTGTTAGACCCGAGCTGTACAGCATCTAAAACTCAAAACCTGTGCTACTTTTTTAAACCAGTTAGACAGTTTGTAAATGATGACAATTTAAACTTTTGTAGGAACTATTTAAGGTAAAGCCGGTTCACACATATGGTCTGAGTTAAATGAGATGCAACATAACAGAACCATTCTCTTATATCTGATGCACTAATAGTTAACATTTCTCTCTAAAATCTTCTCATGGGCATGTGAGGAGCATTGAGAGCCAACGGTTAGGTGGGTTACATTTACAAGTGTCCTCCTAATTTCTGGCACCATTCTCACAATCATCATTGCCATATTTTTAGGGCTCCTTGCCAAGTGGACACTTCAACTGTGTCCCATGCTGAGAAGATTTCGCCAGGTCGTGGAGAGAGCCCATCTCATCTCTGAAGAGGATCTTGGGTAATTAGCATTAGTGCATGTAATTAGAGGTGAACCAGTGCAAAAAAGGCCAACGTTCGTCATATAGCTGGTGCCAAAATGTCCAAAGTACCCACTGGAGCCTGTGAGATAAGTGGCCTGGCAGTGTTTCCATACCACTGTTTTAATGACACATACTTGATGAGCATGTGAACTACCAGCTAGTGATACGCTCTTATATGACGCAAATGAAACAGCAGAAAATCTCCTGCTTAGATTCTCAAATGTCCTCTCAAATAAAAAGCCCAAATTATTATTATTATTATTAAATGTATTAAATAAATATAACATAGTAAAGAAATATGTCATCACTTTGTAGTATATAGACATTCCATTTACATGAGTAGCTGAGACTCATTATACTGTGTATTACACACACTCATGCACATATTATATAGTTATAATATTTTTTAGTTCTAAAATTATTATTATTATTATTATAGAATTATATATATATATATATATGGCCAATGTTCAAGATTAATTTGAATATATACATGTTACATGTGTTTATTTGCTCCAGTTATTATAGACTTGACATAAATTAACATTTTTATTTGGAAACTTTATATTTACATAGCCTTTCAGTGATGAGAGCCTGACTTGTTACTTGCCTGCACTGAGCTTGGCCTAAACAGTTGTAAATATGTCATTTACCAAAATAGACTGGATATATTGTGTTTCACAATAAGCAGCTTCCTGTGGAAGCAATGATATGTGGCGCCCGTTCTTGACATTTTTAATGTTACTAAAACTGAATGTTTTCGATTTAAGAACGTTTTGTATGATGTGGAATACTTCTTGATGTCACTGCTCGATAAATGTTCACATCTGATGCAGGTAATGCAATTTTCCCAAAATTGACTTTCTATATGTCTCGATGTGATTAGCATCTTTGATTCTGCTTCACACACATGCACTACACAATACTGGCAGCATTTCAGCTAAGCACACTATCATTGTGTAATATTCTATGTGATCTATTGCTTTTGCTTCATCTGAGCAGCAGTTTTCCTCAAGCGAATCCACAATAAACAGCCATGTAAACATAACAGAGGATGGCTCTCGGAGCAGGGACTGACATAAAGGCACTGTGCCAAGGTAAATAAATGGCCTGAGATGTGACGTGCTTTCTGACAGAATGGTCAACTCTGCCCCTCGCCCTAAGACGCACAGCACGAAAGTCCAGAGAGGCTGACCATTAGACATGCACACTTTATATGAAAGTGTCATGAATTAGTCTTTTATTAAATGGTTGGATAATCACAGTGAATAATGTAGGTATCCAGCCATATGAGCTGTTGTCTTCACATGTACTATTGTAGATTTTGAGTCATATTATTGAATGCACTGAGATTAGTCATTTAGTCTTAAAATGTTAATATAAAAATGTAAGAGAAAAGTTTAGAATTTGCACAGAAAGCTTATGGTTTTCCAATACAAGGCTCATTGTAAAATGCATCTTTTTTTTTTTTTGCAAAACTCTACCTACCTATTCATTCAATTCACTTAAAGGTCCCCTGAAATGCTTAGAAACATGCAACGTTACTCTATGTGGGATTCTAGAGAGCATTTGATTGGACAGAAAGTTTAATAAGAAGCTGAAGTACGATGTGACGTAAAAAAAAAAATTGTTGAGCCGTTTTGGAGGAAGTGACGATCTGCAAGCTTTGAATGCTTATATCTTCTAAATACGAATTTAGTCACTGTTTTGGAGCACACTGCCTTATAGATAACCTTAAGACTAACATATTGATACTAACACCCAAAAAACTTTAATTTTGATTTCATGGGGACTTTTTTCATGTGGTTCTTGCACAATATTATGTTATGACCTCAAAACACTTTCACCATAGTGCATTATTTGTAAACTAATGCTTTTTGACATTTGCATCTTATAACCAGCTCCATATGTATGGCTTTTCAGACATAGCAAACTTGCTCAGTAGCTCACCTTTGAACTTTGAACATTGAACTTGCAATGCAGAACACTCGGATACGAGTCCTATGAAACGTGAGTCGCAAAAGATTTCAAAGAATTGTAGAATCAAGCTAAATTGACATGGTTGCTTCAGAAAATGTGTTGTCTCACATTTGCTTTTGTTAACACTGTCGGTTAGGTATAAGGTAGGGTGAAGTGTAGGTGGTATGTGTCACTCACCAGATATTTCATTTCCGAACTGCTACAATATGTACAACAATTCATGTAATAAAACATTGCCAGATTCAAATTCATCTGTTTCGAATAGAACTGAATAGACTTTTAGTGCCACTTACTGGACATTTTACTTGCAGAAATGTTGCCACAGGCACGTTTTTTTCAGTTTTTACAGCTTCATTTGTTGTTTATGCATTTACAAAATTTACTGGTTACTTTTGAATGATAAACACTTTTAACAGAGTGTTTGTTTTGGGTCTTAACACAAATCCAGCTGAGAACCAACAGACCTGCTCGATACATAGTTCTTGATACATGTTTAGTTGCGACTCTGTGTCTAAGCTAACACCTAGAGTCATAATGTTGAATATGTAACCACATCATACTGTTGAAGAGTTCTGCCCCTCGTACTATATGTGTTTTCTTCTTTCTCATAGATAAAAAATCCTTTCAAAAGTTTTATAATGAGCCAGCTATGTCATTACGTACCGTTAGCATTGCAGCTCAATCGTTATGCAAGAGATCTGATGAGATTTCTGAGGCAAATTAGAAAGAACGCCGCCTATGCTTGTCTTCTACAAAACCGATAGTAAAAATGTGGAAGACAAATGACAGTGTTTGAGAAAGAATTAAACAAACGAAGAACTCTGCGGAAAGAAATCACCTCGGGGACAGCAGTAGTCAGCCGTTAAGAAACAACCCTGTTTCCTGCATATACCCAGTGGACTAAGAGGACACGTTTGGGGTGGTACAACATATTCTCTCACACTGTTGCTTAACACAGCTGTCATTATAAAGCATTGGACATATAGCCTTGACTGAATCTCTGGGTTAATTCATGGGTTACGTATTTTCATGACTTGTCCATGCATAGGCCAATAAGGCCCATTAAATACTTTTGCACTGCATTATTAGTGGTGCTTTAAGTGAAGCACCACTATCACTATTGCTCATAGAAAGTACACTTTTAACATAATTGAAAATATAATTTACGAAAAATATTAATGGATTATAAAGTGTGAACAGGATATAATCTTTTCAGACACTTTATTGTATGTTATTTACATTTGAATGAAAATGAATTTAAAGAATTAAATACAATTAGTTTAACTCTTAAGAGTGTTTTTTTACCTATACTTAAGTAGGACGTAAGTACATCTTTATATGTAATTTCATAATTACTTCTTTTGCCTTTGCAAAACGGTTAAAGTGTACTGTCGAATGTACTGACAAGCATGTATGGCAAACTCAAATATATTGTAATATAATTTTTATTGAAACTTGTCTTGTATTTACATATATTTGTAATTAAAAAATTAATAATAATAATTTTTTTTTTTTTTTTTACAAAAGTACACCGGAAAAAAATGATACAAATTTTTTTCAGGTAAGTGGTTGCAAACAATTTTTTTTAGCTACATTAAAAAAAAAATGTTGAAAGTTAATCAACTAAATTTGTTTATTTAAAGGTAGCTAAAATAAATTGATTGCAACCACTTACCTTAAAAAAATTGTAAATTCAATTAATAATTTTTTTTGAGTGTACTTTGTAAAAAAAATGAGTACAAAGGGTAAAAGTGCACTTACGTGTGTTAAGAAACATAGTTTATAAAGTGTACCACCAATATTTTATTTATTATAATAATTATAAAATGTATTATTTATTTTTTATTAATTTTATTTATGACATTATAATGCTATTATATTATCTGTGAGTTTTTTTTTAATTATATACTTTGAACATTCAATACAGTTAGGCACTATTCTTTTTCACAAGTAAATAAATATTTTGAAAGTAAACATGTTGTCTTTCTTTGCAATTTCTCTAGAGTCAGAGCATATCACTATTTGAAATATTTCTAAATAATTCCATATTGAACTGACATCATAAATGCTTGCAAGATTTTAAGGAGAATTTAAGGGGGTTTCATGCTGGTCATTTTGCTCAAGTCAGTGTATTTCCTATCGCATTTTGATTCAAGTGTACTGACCTGATTTATTCATCCAAAATGTGGCATATTCCGTGACATTCCGCATTATAGGACTTCCATTTTTATGACTGGATTTTATACGAACCAGTCCATGTTTTCTGCATCGCGGAAATCATAGGGCCATATGACTCATATTTTAGAGGAGTCAGTGCTATTTGGGGAAAAAAACAATTAAATCTGTATGTGGATGTGTGTAAATATTGAAATGTAAACCCCTTTGTAATCGTTAACATTTTCATAAGCAGGCCTAACTGTAATTTAATTTTTAAAAAATGTAGTAACTGTAATTAAATTATAACGCCGGTACATGTAGTTACTCCCCAACACTGGCTCTAGTAATATAAAGCAAGTAGTTTATAGGAAGTACTCTGTATAGTAAGTATGTCTTATAAAGACTAATGTTGTCAAGCATGTCAATTGCATCCTGTTTGAAAAATGAATGAAGAGTTTTTTTTTTCCTTTCGCCACAGGGTAGCACAACATTGTGATATAGTATCCCCAATGACAGAGCAAATAGGCTTACAAACGGTCTCAGAAGACTTGAGAAAACAACACTCATATATCAAACTCCCATTTAGGGAAGGATCAAACCATTTTGTCACGGAAAAAAAGTCAGCCTGCCTCCACTGCCCTGCACGCCCACCTCCACACCGAAGAAACCATGGCCTGATGAATGGGGCTACTTTCACTACTGTAGCGGTCTAAGGTGGAACCAACACTCATCTTAGTACAATGACCAAACCCCATCAGAAACACAGAAAATCACTTTGCCTGAGATAGATGCCAGAGTTAGTCTTGCTACAAGCGGTTTCCACCTCACTGACTTAGTGCTCGGCCTGATGAATGTGAAGACAGTTTAAACTTCAGCTGTTTTCAAGGTGGTGAGGAGAGCATTTTCTAGGAAGTATAGCTTGTAGAATCTCTTAAATGTAAGGAAATATAATTAAAATGAACCGAAATTCATATGATATGATATATATGACTGATATATAGACAGAGCAATAGATAGAGCTAATGTTTGCAATGCCACCTATTAAAACGTGTATGTATGTATGTATGTATGCATCTCAACTTTTAAATTTAATAAAAAAATAAAAAAAACACTTCATTCCAAGAATGGATTACCTGTGGTGAATTTCTCTGAATTACAATTCCAAAAATCCCGTTTAACTTCCTGTGGGGTGTGGCCAATTCACACTCATGAAATGAAAGTTTCACACAATGTTTCATGTTTCACGTGTAACAAAATGTGCATGTTCCCGCCATACATCAAAAATGCTGGGATGTAATTGCAACAACAATATAAAATTTTCAAAACAGATAAAGTGGTTATATTGTGAATATACTGTAGATTTTAAATGCAACTTAAGTAAATTGCTTGGAAAACATGTTATTATTTTTTTAAGAACAAATGGTGTACCCCAACTTAATGTCTGTGATGTTTCCACAATGTATGTCGGCCTTTTAAGAAAAGGGGGAAGTGTAAATGTCATTGCCAGTCATGCTTGAACTGAGTGGTGCATGGTGAGTACATTATTTCTTATTAATTTGCATACATTTTTCTAAATTTGTCACACTTTATTAGAGTCTTTGGTGTTATGCTGATAAATTTGAGATACTTATTCTAAATTTCGATAAATGTAATCTTATTAATATATATGAAATGTCCCATGATCTTGAAACTATCACAATGCCAAACCCAAATTTAGAAAAGTCTGCATTTAGGCTAATTTGTCTGTGGTGTTACTGTCTCTCTTGGCAGAAATATTGGTAACACCACAGACATAAGAAGTTACCACCAATATTTGGCTAAAATTATTTTAATACCAAAATGCACTTAAAGGAATAATTCGCCTTAAAAATGATAATTGGCTGAAAATGTACTCGCCCTCCAGCCATTCAAGATGTAGATAAGTTTGTTTCTTCACCAGAAAGGATTTGGAGAAATTTAGTATTACATCACCAATGGATCCTCTGCAGTGAATGGGTGCCGTCAGAATGAGAGTCCAAACAGCTGATAAAAACATCACAATAATCCACAAGTAATCCACAAGACTCCAGCCCACCAGTCAATGTTTTGTGAAGTGAAATGCTTCATGTTTGTAGGAAACAAATCCATCATTGAGGTTTTTTTTATACTTTAAACCGTCGTGTATGGCCAAAATACAAGTCCATAATCCATAATAGCTCTTCCTCTAGTTAAAAGGCCCATCCCCTGTTGTCCTCTCACATCAAAATCCACCGACATATTTGTTTTGGACTGGTTATGTTTGTAAATGGTACTTAATCTGTGCATATTTCTCTCCTGATTCAGATGGTATGACTTCACTGGAGAAAGCAATATTGTGGATTTTAGTGGAAGGAATGTTGTTATGATAAATTTGTTTATTACAAGCAGATTTTCATTAAAGAAGATTGATCGGTAGACTGGAGTCATATGGAATACTTGTGGATTATTGGGTTGTTTTTATCAGCTGTTTGGACTCTCGTTCCGACGGCACCCATTCACTGCAGAGGATCCTTTGGTGAGCATGTGATGCAATGCTAAATTTCTCCAAATCTGTTCAGATGAAGAAACAAACTCATCTAAATTGTGAATGGCCTGAGGGTGAGTAAATTTCCAGCCAACTTTCATTCATTAATTTAAACTTCCATTTTACTTAATTTGGCATATTAAAGAAAATTTTCATTCATGGCAATACATTTTATGATTTTATAAAAAGCTATTTTTACAACTTCTGTCTCTCAAGACTCTCAGATCTGTCTGGTGGATACTAGAAACCACCTAGAGCAACCTAGCAACCACCTAGAACACCCTAACAACCACACGGCAACTCCAGCAACTATACTGAACACCTTAGTATTATTGAGCACACACAAACACCACTAATGTAAACTTAGTGTTCAACTATATAGTATACTGTATAGTGTTATAGTTCCCCACTGGAGCATAGGGCAAAAGGTAAACCACTTACTTCTGCTCTCAAAGGTTGACTTCCAATGCACAATGTGAATCTTTCTTTGTTTGATTTTCTTTGCATCCTTTTGCATCTATCATTAGTCACTCTTCACCTTTCATATAAAACAACCCGCTAATTTTATTTTAAATGTGCAAGTGCTTAAAAAGTCTTAAAGGGCAAATTTTGACCTTTCATAGAAAGGATTTTGGCAGACACGTTTCATATCCTTATTTTGAGGTCTGTGGATTCCCCTAACAGACCTGAGCCTTTGTACTAAGATCTTCACCCCTGCACTAACCTCCAGAGTGCGACAGGCTCTATCTATCTCACTTTCTCTCTTTTCATTTGAGTCTTATGGGGGGAAGAATATGCTTGTTCCACAATATTGTTTTTACAGCTGTTTGTGTGCAGAGCTTCTGCATTGTGTGACATCAAATGAAAGAAGTGAAAACTCAGCACAAATAGTTGTGAAACGATACAGTCTGGCTTCACAACCTTAAATTGTATGCCTAATAACTAGAACACATGACGAAATGAAAATGTCATTACTTTAAAAGACTAATTATTGTTGTCTCCTAATGAGCTGCCCTCTGATGCCTCATGACAGAAGGTGACTGAATAGGACTGTAAATCAGATTAATGTAAATGAATATTGCATCTAAGATTTCAATATTATTAATATAAATCAATATTTCATGTCCATGTTTTTTTTTTATTAATAATGAGAAGAATTATGCCTGTCACACACTACCTAAAGTTGTGTATGAAGGTTTAAATATGAAAAGTTAATAATTAAATAATATATTTTTTTAAAGAAGTAAAAACAGTAATACTGTAAAATATCATTACAATTTAAAATAACTGTTTTCTATTTAATATATTTGAAAATGCAAATTATTTCTACGACAGCAAAGCTAATTTTTTAGCATCATTACTGCAGTCTTCAGTGTCACATGATCCTTCAGAAATCATTCTAATATGCTGACTTTCAAAATCATTAAAAATATTAATAATTATTATTCCTCTATTTGACCAGTAGTGAGTTTATCTTTCAATAATGATTGATGGCCTGTATGTTATGTCTTACAAAAAATTATAATAATAATAATTATTATTATTATAAATGAACTTTTCCACGACATTCTAATTTATTGAGATGCACCTGTAATTAATTTACAAATATGGTTGAAAACTTTTTTTGTAAAGCCTTTCTAAATATTGTTCTACATTATCTATATATATATATATATATATATATATTATGAAGACATACAGTAAGCTGTTTTCTTTTTTTAAAGATTGCTATTACTGTATATAGTATATGACACAACATTTACAGAAACAATAAACCCTTGCAGGGTGGATTCAACACAATAATAAGACAACATGAGATTAATAATTAGGCAGTATGCAGTGATACACATTCACGTATATATAATTTATAGCAATCACCATCCGATACTGGAAAGTGTTTTATAATGAGCCTTATGTAGAGAGATTGACAGATGGATGTTGCATTATAAACTAATTGCTCAGATGTTCAAAAGAATTTCAAACCAGCAGCATGAGGAAAGCTGCTTTTGAATTTCATTCCAGTGAAAGATCAAAGGCAAGTCCTTGTTTTTAGAATGGTATTAATGTATCTCTTTAGCAAAGACAGGAAATGATTCATCACTTCAACCTTTTCTTCATAAGGTATTTGTGCCACTATTATTACTTATATTTTGTGCATAGTAAAGCCTCAGCATTTTGATTAGAGTCACGAAGCATTGTCAGCTCCCTGGTAAACATCCATTATTCCCTTCACTCACACGCACTCACACACTCCCAGGATCGGCAGCTTTGTCAGAAGGAGGAAGTAAAATCTCACAAGCTGACATGTCACCGTACATCCTCCATTCCATCCCGAGAGTTTTCCCAACCTGGGCTATGACTACAAAGCAGGAAAATGCAAGGAATGCCTCTCAATGTCACGGAGGAATCAGCGGCTCTGAGCGCCTAAAATCATTAAAAATATTAATAATTATTATTCCTCTATTTGACCAGTAGTGAGTTTATCTTTCAATAATGATTGATGGCCTGTATGTTATGTCTTACAAAAAATTATAATAATAATAATTATTATTATTATTTTATATATATATA
>NW_015634483.1:293793-319766 GCF_001515625.1 Sinocyclocheilus rhinocerous
TACTGAAATAAATGAACTTTTCCACGACATTCTAATTTATTGAGATGCACCTGTAATTAATTTACAAATATGGTTGAAAACTTTTTTTGTAAAGCCTTTCTAAATATTGTTCTACATTATCTATATATATATATATATATATATATATTATGAAGACATACAGTAAGCTGTTTTCTTTTTTTAAAGATTGCTATTACTGTATATAGTATATGACACAACATTTACAGAAACAATAAACCCTTGCAGGGTGGATTCAACACAATAATAAGACAACATGAGATTAATAATTAGGCAGTATGCAGTGATACACATTCACGTATATATAATTTATAGCAATCACCATCCGATACTGGAAAGTGTTTTATAATGAGCCTTATGTAGAGAGATTGACAGATGGATGTTGCATTATAAACTAATTGCTCAGATGTTCAAAAGAATTTCAAACCAGCAGCATGAGGAAAGCTGCTTTTGAATTTCATTCCAGTGAAAGATCAAAGGCAAGTCCTTGTTTTTAGAATGGTATTAATGTATCTCTTTAGCAAAGACAGGAAATGATTCATCACTTCAACCTTTTCTTCATAAGGTATTTGTGCCACTATTATTACTTATATTTTGTGCATAGTAAAGCCTCAGCATTTTGATTAGAGTCACGAAGCATTGTCAGCTCCCTGGTAAACATCCATTATTCCCTTCACTCACACGCACTCACACACTCCCAGGATCGGCAGCTTTGTCAGAAGGAGGAAGTAAAATCTCACAAGCTGACATGTCACCGTACATCCTCCATTCCATCCCGAGAGTTTTCCCAACCTGGGCTATGACTACAAAGCAGGAAAATGCAAGGAATGCCTCTCAATGTCACGGAGGAATCAGCGGCTCTGAGCGCCTGTCACCTCCAGGAGCTCTGGATGGAAGGCCACTGGCGAGGGCAGCGTGCCCAGCAGACGTGAACCGCCAACTGGATGAGGTACCTCATACGAAGGGCCCGCTTCAATCTTGATCCTCAACAATAACAGGGGGACAGGACAAGGCCATCAGTCTCCATTACGGAGACACTGTTTTCTCTCAAATTACCCTCTCTGTCGTGTTCTCCGCAGCATCTATAGGAGCGGCTGTCTCGTGCATCATTTCGCTCACAAAGCTTGAAAGCCCCCTGGAGGGGAGAGAGAGCTCCTTCCTGCCCCGCCGGCCCCTCCTCGCATGTCCGTCCACCTTGACAGGGACAGTCTCTGCCGACAAGGGGGAAAATTAGCATAGCAATGGAGACCCTCTCAGGGCTGAGAGGGGCGGACAGTGTAAGTGACTCTGCGGCCGCCCACCCCCAGCCTCATTCCTACCCCAACGGCAACTGAGACCCTCTGAACAAGTGAAAGCGGGACTGCCGACTCACCTTAAAGACCTACCTATAGGCCACGAAAAGAGCAGGTGAGGTATAAGGTGACCGCTTGCACGCAGTGTTAGGAGACTGTGCATTTCCACATGTTTCTCAATGTAAACAAACACAGAGCAGAGCGAATCAGCGGCGTGGCTTTGACGTAACTCACGCAGATGGATCAACACGTAGTCGAAAACATCCTGTGGATGTTCTGACGCAGGTGCTTGGATTCAGTGTGTTTATATTTTGTCTAGCTCAGAGAGTCTCAGTAGCTGCACTTTTCACTCATCCACCAAGAACAGCACTTCAGTGCATTTTTAATAAGGAGATAATATTATCATCTCCAGATGAATGATCTCTTATGAACAATATCATGTTATTATATGCATTAATATCACAAAGCAGTATACTTGATATTGCCAACGTGATTTTCCACTGATAGAAGTATAAAAATGCAGTCGTTTTGGATTGATCATGTTGTTCTCTTTAAATGTATATAAATTATAATAAATGAGAGGGGCGTTTAATTAAATCATTTATATGATTGAGGTAATGAGGTAATGATTTAAATGATAGCTGTTCGCATTAAATTCAAGGCATTAATGTTTGCCTACAAAACCACCACTGGCTCTGCACCCCTTTACCTAAATTCATTACTTCAGACTTATGTGCCCTCTAGAAGCTTGCGTTCTGCAAGTGAACGGCGCATTATTGTGCCATCCCAAAATCACTTTCACTGACTTTTAAATTAAATGTTCCCTCCTGGTGGAATGACCTGCCCAATTCAATCCGAGCAGCTGAGTCCTTAGCCATCTTCAAGAATCGTCTAAAAACACATCTCTTCCATCTTTATTTGACCCGCTAACTCTAGCACTCTCTACTCTAATTCTATTCTTTTAAAAAAAACATGCGCCTTTTAGACTTGCACTCTGTTCATTTACTAACTGCTTGTTTTCTTAAAAAAAAATACTAGCTTCTCTAATCTTGTTGTATTCTATCTGTTTTTTTATTTATTATTTAATTAACAAAAGCAAAAAAAAAGGCCTCTAACACTAGCTTGCTCTATTCTTTTTCTATTCTTTCTGTTTTCTTTTTATTTATTATATAATAAAAAAAACAAAAACCCTTGCTACATGTACTGTGTTAAGCTAACTGAGACTTGTTATAGCACTTGCATATCATTGCTCTCTTGTTGATTTTGATTGCTTCCATTGTCCTCATTTGTAAGTCGCTTTGGATAAAAGCGTCTGCTAAATAACTAAATGAAAATGTATCATTATCATTAACTTTGAATAAAGCTCAACAAAAATGACATTTGGGACTGACAATTATGCGAGTTAAATTTAAATCATTTCCATTATAGACTTAGAAAAACAAGTATATATTTGTCAAAAAAGACAAATGTAAACTAACTCTGGTACAAACTATACAAAAATCATGCATACACAAATGCATATACAAATATGCATACGTACATGAATGTTGCATTTATTTGATCAAAAATACAGTAAAAATAATCAAATCAAGAGTTTATTTGCAAAAACAGATAACTCTGAAAATCATGTTTTTTTATTATGTTATCATGTTTTTATTGTGTTTTGTGTTAGGTATAATATTATTTTTTAGTTATTTTTACCTAATCAAAATAACCCAACTGCAGTTTGATTGAGATTAATTGGAATGCACAATGAAAAAACATGATTTTTTGAAAATTATCTGTTTTTAACAAATGAACTCTTCAAATATTACATTACGTTTACAATTTAAACAGTTTTTTAATTGAATATATTTATTCCTGTGATCCAAAGCAGACATTACTCAAGTCTTCAGTGTCACATGATCCTTCAGAAATGATTTTAATATGCTTAATCCTTATTATAAATGTTGAAAACAGTTGTGCTGCTATTTATTTATTTATTTATTGGAAACTGTGGTACATTTTTCAAGATTCTGAATAGAAAGTTAAATAGTTCAAAAGCTTAAAGAACAGAATTTTTGTAACATTAATGTCTTTACTGTCACTTTTGATCAGTTTATTGCTTTCTTGCTGAATAAAAGTCTTCATTTCCAGACTGCCACAACGACAGCTCTGTTCACACCTAGCCTTTCGTGAGGGGGAAATATCTGCTATCAGTCTTCTTATGATTGAACCGTGTAGAGGTAACTCTTCTTGATGTCATGTGGTCTCTGTATTAACCTCTCGATTAATGCCCTCTGTCTCTCTGAGCAAGACTTTCCCAATGGTTTCTCCTGTAGATGCATCAGCTCAGTGAAGCAGCAAGCCTTCGTTCACATCTTGTCTAGCAGAGCTCTCATCAGCCCTCATCCTTTCTACTTCAGAGTGTATCTGAGAACTGTCTCAATTCACAGACCAAGCGTGAAAGACAGGGAACGACTTTAGTGATATAAAGTTTTACTGTTATCGACCTGTTGCCCAAAACCCACAGCTTCTGTAAATAGTTCCATTTTAGACAATGACAGCATTAGTTGTAGTTGATGTCTTTTTTTTTTTAAGTGTTTTGTGTGTCCTCACAAAACATTTTTTACCCTTGCTTTGCTTTTTTTTTTTTTTTTTTTACAAAAAATGAAACACTTGCTAAGTATGCAAGTTCATGTCTATATGCATCAATACTGGATATAGAGACTAGAAGAAGAATTTAGTCTTTGGAAGAATCACAGGACACAAACGGGGGTTTGGAAAAACAAATAACATTGTCGATTTTCTTTTTCTTTTTTCAGTTTAATAGTCAAAACAGTTTTTCTCATTATGAGTCAATGACCCTTGATCATCAGACAGCAGTGAACACAGTTACTGACCCTTGCCATTAAGGAAAGTGTTTGCCATTGAGATATACAATAAAAAGCACAATCTTAGCAGACAAATGTCCCAGATATGCAAATTGCACATGTGAAATTACTTTAAAGAGCTTTGGTATGTTGAAGGTTCTTTCCCAGCCATATATAAGAACGTTTTGCTAACATTCCCACTGTTATGACAGTTCCCTTTAAGTTATGAAAACATTATTTTTGATTGTTCTCTGAATGTTCTGAAACAAGTAGTAACATTTAAAAAAAAATACCATGAAAGTTCTATGAACAATGTCTATTCAAGTCAAGTCACCTTTATTTATATCAAGCGTAGCGTTAGTTCTGCCAGGTCACGTTAGTCAAGCTCGCATCAGCTGGCTCTCAGCTGATCCCCATCAACCTATGGGAATACGACACCTATCTAAGCATTCATATATAAGGTCCCTCAGTATTATCAGCAGTTTTCGCATTGCTCAATAGCTAATTACCCTTCTCCATCCCCAACTCCTCCTCTGTCAGTCAGGATTCAGCCTTCTGATTCTCCTTTGAATCAGACTAATTCTAAAATGTGTACATAAAATTATTGAACTTTAACAATATCTGCAATACGTTTATGTTGGTTCTGTTCTGTTTACCCTGGGGGGGTTACCGGTGCTCTCCCTGCTCTCATCCATGCTAGGCTGCATGGATGCGCAGGGGAGTTCTTGCCCAGAACAGAACCATACCGCCAATCCAAACTGTATGCTAATTGTCAATCATCTTTGACGATAGTGGTCCTGACAGAAATAGCTCTTTAAGCAATACAGATTGTGTCAAAGCAGCTTTACAGTGTTAAACAGGAAAATAATGTTTCAATAACGCAATCAAAATTAAATTCTACTTTGAAGCGGCTCTAAAAAGAGGACAATAGTAAACAGTCTTTCCAGTTAATGTCACTTTATTAGTGATTCAGTAATGTCATCATCCAGCTCATTTCAGTTCTCATCCAATACTGTCTGTGTATAACTTTGCCAGAAAGTTCTTAGAACGTTCCCTGTTAGCTGGGTTATTGGCTTTGGTGGTTTCATGAAGAAACATCCAAAAGTTCTTTATATTGGAAAAAGGTTCTTTGGATTTTTAAAGTGTTCTTGGTTCTTGCTCACTGAAAGGTTCTTTAGGAAGACCAAATGGTCCTTCTCTGTCACCACTGCAAAAACTTCCTTTCGGGACATTATTTTTAAGAGTGTATTGACATAATACTGAGGACAATATGAAATGGACACATTTTTTTTAATCTTCTACCATTTGCTAATAAACAATATATGCATGGCAAATGATTCCAACACGATGATTCCATGTTGCATTTGGGCTAGTGCAAATGTGACATGCATGTGAAATCATGTTTTGATCCCGTGAATCAGCTGTGTAGCTGGAATCTTATTTAATAAAGCAATGACGAAGAATGCTTACGCACATGCTGCCTGCATGACAGCTCCTCATTCACAGAATACACACATAATCAAAGCAATGCATTAAGCAGGAGTGATCCTTCTTCACATAAAGAACAACAACATTTTCATTGGCCTTTGCCTCTTAACCATGCAGATATTTTCCAAACAGTCAAAACATGAATTTTTATGATCTGAGGGAATAGCTGGCATATCTAAAAACAGTAACTGCTTCAGTATCCTCAAGAAATCAATGGAGTCTCATTTGTGAAAGCATAAAAGACTCACCACTGACAAAGGCACGCATGTACCACCAATCATAACAGAACAGACGGCAGATTGAGCACAACAATGGGGACGTTCACCACAAGATGTCGGAGCAATTAGAAAGTCTTATTGTCCTCTGCTCTGCTCATTCAGGATTCTTGGCTGGAATTACCAGAGATGCATGAACTCTATTCTATCTGACCTCTATGCAATGTTAGTCATGCACATTTTAAGCATCTGCGAATAATGTTGCCTTTATCTGCCCTGGACTTTAGCTGCTGAGAATGATTGCATCTCGCTTGGAAAGACTTGCTTATTCTGAGCTAATGTACACATACAAGTTGGCTGAATTATTTATAACAGTAAAGGGATTGTAAGCCTTCTAACATGCACAGTTTAAGAGCTGAATTCATATCTCAAGGCTTTGTTGTTTCATTCAACTTGGGATGAGTTACAGTTTTGAAATGGACTCGAATGATTCGACCTTTTGACCCAAATCACAAAAGTCCAAACCACATAAACGTTAACTAAACATTTATATTGGTAAATCAAACAAGTCTACAGTAACAAAAATCAGACAAAGAGAAATCTATAGGACCACGATAACTCATTTACCCATCATTTAGCCATTGCACTGAAAATGCAGGTTACTTCTCAAACTGTATCAAAATGCAAAAACATGAATTTGCAAAAATATTGAACTCACTGTCATTCTGCAATGACGAAATAATATAACAGTGTATTTTATGCAATTTTCTAAATGTAATAAAGATCGTTTGCCACTGGTCTGTAGGAGTAGTCCTTTACTTTGTGTTGAATTTCATATTGAGCTTGTGCAAATGACTTTGCTTTTGTTAAAAGTCACATTTAATTATACATTTGGAAGGTTTGAGAGACAAATAAGCTCAGATTTCAGGAAAGGGAGTCATGTGTTTCCCACCCACATTATTGAGTGTTTTTGGTTTTATAAGTGAATCACTGACAATGGGCACATTAATAATATTAGTGTTATTGTTAAATGGTAATAAGAGCAAAAATAATAATAATCATTTTGTTTTGGTTTGTTAAAAGGGGTCTGTGGGGCTAAAATGGTTGAGAAATGCTGGTATTTCTTTGTGGAAAAGAAGCACACTTAATTTGCAATAAAGTTACAATTCAAACTTCAAATCTTAAATGTAGATTTTTAAAACTGTACTTGCAAATAACATAATTTTAATGAAATAAAAGATCACTTATATGTAAGATAGTATACTTTAAGAGTAAGTGCACTTTGTAATAATGTCAAATTAAACATTTATGTTTATGTTAATATATATATATATATATACTAAACTGCAAACACTACATGTGGTTACATATAAAGATGTACTTAAGTCCTACTTAGGTTGGTCAAAAAAAAAACTAATTGCATTTAATATAAATTTAAGCTATAATAGATTTACAATTGCAAATAACATACAATTACGTGTCCAAAAACATTACATTCAGTTTGCACTGAAGTATATTCTTTTAAAGTGTATTATTTTTGAGTAATATGTACTCTTTTTAAAAGTATGCTGAAGTTTACCTCTTTTTTTAAAGGGTACACACTACTATCCTCTCCGTGATTTAATTAAAGTCCTTGCCTCTGTAACGGAGGCCAGCGAGTAGGTGCTGTGCAAGGTAAACCTCACTCCCCTGATCTCGAGAGACGCACTAGCGACTGACGCTAGTGGCTGCAGTCTTTAGCCTCCTTGTTAGTGCGTCCGCCTCCCATGCCGGAGACCCGGGTTCAAGACCCACTCGGAACGAGAACGAGGTGTGGCGGTGAGGACCTGGGTGAGAGGGGTTACATTGGTGCCGTGACCCGGATGGGAGTGAGGGTTATGCCGAGTTCACACTGCACGGTC
Organism: Sinocyclocheilus rhinocerous; assembly: GCF_001515625.1. NCBI lineage: Eukaryota > Metazoa > Chordata > Actinopteri > Cypriniformes > Cyprinidae > Sinocyclocheilus > Sinocyclocheilus rhinocerous. Next base: position 301,560 of record NW_015634483.1, read on the forward strand.
TTCAAACTCGTCGGATCGCCGTTGTTTTCACACTGCGTGACTATCTGGGGTAGCATTCAGTCGCTTCTGTGTTCACATTGCACGATGGATCGGCGACAGGGGGTTTCACACTGGTGCCGTGACCCGGATGGGAGTCGGGATTAGGGGGGTGAGTGTAACGGAGGCCAGCGAGTAGGTACTGTGCAGGTAAACCTCACTCCCCTGATCTCGAGAGATGCACTAGCGACTGACGCTAGTGGCTGCAGTGTTTAGCCTCCTTGTTAGTGCGTCCGCCTCCCACGCCAGAGACCCATTCGGAACAAGAACGAGGTGTGGCGGTGAGGACCCAGGAGAGAGGGGTTACACCTCCAAGAGAGTTATGATGGAACGATCTCCCTTATGTGTCTGATCTTAACATCCTGACCACTGAGAGAGGATCTAATTGAATTACCCAAACGGAAGTGGTATTTGGATGTGCTTGCTCTCGGAGTAAATGAGCGGGCCTCATTATTTCTCGAGAGGATCGTCTTTGTGCTGCTCTTGCGCAAAGGTACATGTCCTGAGTACGCACTTCACTGACTCCATCCATGCACACTTCCGGTCCTCTCGCTATCAACACCAAACTGACAAAAGATAATGAACTTGAATTACTGAGGTGTAAAGATTTGAGATAAACTGGATGTACCCTAAGAATAATACTCATGGACTATAGGCTATTATATTATCTCAAAAATGCATACTTGTTGAAATCAGCACATTAGAATGCTTTTAGTAGAATCGTGTGACACTGAAGACTGTAGCTATTATCGAATTATATTTGAAAATATATTCAAATTAAAAAAGCTACTGTTTTAAATTATAATAATATTTTACATTATGCATATACAGAGTAGATTACTTAGAAATTGTAGTCCGTAACTGAATTCAAATGACATGACAAAAATTGTAGTCAGTAACGTAATCCATTACATTACACATTTTAGGTAATGTAATGAGGCTAATTTTTTTTATTACTTTTAGATTACTTGTGAGTCGTTTATCACATTGATTTAAATAGGATCATCTTGTACCATATTGATATAAAAATACAAAGAGTAAGTAAATATATTCCAGTGCATTAAACATTACGTTATACACGTCAAGGTTTCCCAAACTGGGGTTCGTAAAAGAACTGCAGGGGGGTTGTCAGTTTATTGAAAAGCTAATAATTAATTAAATCCTAAAAAATGTCAAATTAAAATAAGTAATTTTAAAATAACATCATGTTTACCTGCATGTCAGGTGACCATTAACCAACAGAGAACCGTGAACATTCAAATGTGATAGTTAATTATTAAAATATTTATTTTAAAATCTCAGGGTACTTCATATAAACATATTAGGTGAAAGATGGCCAGAATGTACTTCTTTACATGCAAATAAGAATAATGTCAATTTGTGAATTTTAAAATTGTGCATCCTTTGTGTAAATGTCCACAAAACTGGAAGACTTTCTGAATGTGTATACGTGGCAGGCTATTTTAAAAAGGAACATTTAAAAGATAAAAAGAGGAATTAGGGAGAATCAATAAATTATGGATAATTTATTACCATTGTGTGAATAACATGTAATCATGTAATCAATAAAAAAAAGTGACTGTAGTCTGATTACGAGTATTTTAAAATGTAATTTAATCTAATTACAGGTACTTAATTTTTGGAATCTGATTACATAATCCAGGTTACATGTAATCAGCTACTACCCAGCTCTGAGCATATATTATATTATAATATACTCATATTAATGCAAATTATGCACAATAATGCATAATAAATCACATTCATTTTTGAAGTTGGTAGGCTGATGATGTGATGATATGTTGTTGTTGTTTTTTACTATTGTTTATTTCTCCAGTATTTTATTTAGATTTTTTTTTTTAATTCTTAATATTAAATACTGATACTTGTAGTTTTGAGGGGAAAAAAATTTAAACACAGCTTGTATATACACTGTTTCACGTAGAGTTACTCCAGAGATCAAGCCTGTGTGGATAATAAATGACATGCGATGATGATGTTGGTAGGGTGTTGTTGTGGTCCAGGGTGGCTGTGGGGGAAGGGACAGAGTTGAATGGCCCGACGGGCCTCCCACCCCTCGTACTCACTAGAGATTGACAAAAGTGTGGGAGTTGCTGGGTGTTGTAGGTCTATTGTTGGGCTAATGCGTGCATTTATTAAAACTGACCTCAGGTTTGCGAAAACAAACATATTTACTTGAGTGTCAGAGTATATTGACAGAGCTCGCCTTAATCTCCAGTATTTTATTTAGATTTTTTTTTTTTTATTCTTAATATTAAATACTGATACTTGTAGTTTTGAGGAAAAAAAAATTTAAACACAGCTTGTATATACATTGTTTCACGTAGAGTTACTCCAGAGATCAAGCCTGTGTGGAAATAAATGACATGCGATGATGATGTTGGTAGGGTCTTGTTGTGGTCCAGGGTGGCTGTGGGGGAAGGGACAGAGTTGAATGGCCCGACGGGCCTCCCACCCCTCGTACTCACTAGAGATTGACAAAAGTGTGGGAGTTGCTGGGTGTTGTAGTTCTATTGTTGAGCTAATGCGTGCATTTATTAAAACTGACCTCAGGTTTGCGAAAACAAACATATTTACTTGAGTGTCAGAGTATATTGACAGAGCTCGCCTTAATCTGTTCGCATATTTATCGGTGATTATAAGAATTTGTTTCCCAGCTACAAGCGCGAAAGAACTACAAGTTCCAAATGCTGTCTGCGCGTGCGCAGTAGGCCCGGACGTGTGGATCTGATAGCCATGAATGGGGTGGCGGAGACGCGGGTTTGTGGATTTTACCCAGATGATAACATTAATGTTTGCACCTCAGTGGAGTTACTTTTATGATAACTTTCAACACAAATACACTCGACTGCTTTAAATACTTCACGCGAGACAATCTCGTCCGGCATAACAGCGCTTTTGTGCTCATCGCGTGGCTCGAAGCAAATCACGTTACGTTTGTTTTCTCCTATTAAACATGCCGAGGAACAACAAGACCTCGCTGATCCAGAAGATAGCGAGCCAGGCTTATGTGACCTTCCAAAACTGCCCTACCTCTGCCATTGGGGATAAGACAGAGCGGCAGGCAGAGTTGGTAACCCTGCTATCCGACATCAGGGCTGCGGATCTGAGGGTTGCGCCACCGAAGAAAGTCTCCATATCCTCCTCACAGTCTTCAGCAGTTCCTCCAGTCACATACATGCACATCTGTGAGACTGATGTCTTCAGTATGGGAGTGTTTCTGCTGAAATCTGGGGCTTCCATCCCTCTGCATGACCATCCCGGGATGAATGGCATGCTGAAAGTCCTGTATGGCAAGGTCAATATAAGGTGTTATGACAAGTTGGATAAATCTGCTGGTGCCGAGAGTGACACTGAGAGGCGGTTTGATCCACCGCTGTTGCCTTTCCAGGGAGATGATGTGAGGAGAGCCGTGCTCAGGTCCTCCGGACAGTTTTCTCATCAGAGTGGCCCTTGCATCTTGACCCCTCTCAAAGACAACCTTCATGAGATTGATGCAGTGGACGGGCCGGCTGCGTTTCTTGATATACTGGCACCACCGTATGACCCTGACAACGGGAGAGATTGTCACTACTACAAAGTTTTACAAACTGCTGGCAAAAAGTCGGAGCAGAGCGGTGAAGACGAAACCTGGCTTTTAGAGATCCCCCAGCCGGAAGATTTCTGGTGTGGGGGTGAGCCGTACCCCGGTCCTGAAGTTTCGGTGTAGAGAGATGAACACTGGAATGGCCTGTGATCCGTCCTTATTCTAACTCAGATGTGTAAAAATTAGTTTTGTTTTGTTTGTTTTTTTCTTGGGACTTCAAATGTCACTACATGATTTTGAAATGTCCATTCCAAACCTATGTACATCAATTTGTGGCCTTGCTTGTGGATAATGAATGTATACATGCTTGAAAGGCATTTACTCTTGTATAAGTGCACACTATATATATATATATTAAATACATGTATTTAATTTATTTAAAAAAAGAAAACCATACAAACACTAATTCTTATGTACTGTTTATTTATTTTCCATCCATAAGCGCAAAAGAACTACAAGTTCCAAATGCTTCCTATATGTCTGCGCATGCGCAGTAGGCACGGACGTGTGGCTCTGATAGCCACGAATGGGGTAGTGGAGACGTGGGTTTGTGGATTTTACCCATATGCTAAAATAAATGTTTGCACCTTAATGGAATTATTTTTATCGTAGCTTTCAACACAAATACACTCGACCGTTTTAAATGCTTCACGCGAGACAATCTCGTCCGAGGTAACGGTTATTTTGTTGTCATCGCGCGGCTCGAAGCAAATCACGGTTCCGTTTGTTTTCTCCTGTTAAAAATGCCGAGGAACAACAAGACCTCGCTGATCCAGAAGATAGCGAGCCAGGCTTATGTGACCTTCCAAAACTGCCCTACCTCTGCCATTGGGGATAAGACAGAGCGGCAGGCAGAGTTGGTAACCCTGCTATCCGACATCAGGGCTGCGGATCTGAGGGTTGCGCCACCGAAGAAAGTCTCCATATCCTCCTCACAGTCTTCAGCAGTTCCTCCAGTCACATACATGCACATCTGTGAGACTGATGTCTTCAGTATGGGAGTGTTTCTGCTGAAATCTGGGGCTTCCATCCCTCTGCATGACCATCCCGGGATGAATGGCATGCTGAAAGTCCTGTATGGCAAGGTCAATATAAGGTGTTATGACAAGTTGGATAAATCTGCTGGTGCCGAGAGTGACACTGAGAGGCGGTTTGATCCACCGCTGTTGCCTTTCCAGGGAGATGATGTGAGGAAAGCCGTGCTCAGGTCCTCCGGACAGTTTTCTGATCAGAGTGGCCCTTGCATCTTGACCCCTCTCAAAGACAACCTTCATGAGATTGATGCAGTGGACGGGCCGGCTGCGTTTCTTGATATACTGGCACCACCGTATGACCCTGACAACGGGAGAGATTGTCACTACTACAAAGTTTTACAAACTGCTGGCAAAAAGTCGGAGCAGAGCGGTGAAGACGAAACCTGGCTTTTAGAGATCCCCCAGCCGGAAGATTTCTGGTGTGGGGGTGAGCCGTACCCCGGTCCTGAAGTTTCGGTGTAGAGAGATGAACACTGGAATGGCCTGTGATCCGTCCTTATTCTAACTCAGATGTGTAAAAATTAGTTTTGTTTTGTTTGTTTTTTTCTTGGGACTTCAAATGTCACTACATGATTTTGAAATGTCCATTCCAAACCTATGTACATCAATTTGTGGCCTTGCTTGTGGATAATGAATGTATACATGCTTGAAAGGCATTTACTCTTGTATAAGTGCACACTATATATATATATATTAAATACATGTATTTAATTTATTTAAAAAAAGAAAACCATACAAACACTAATTCTTATGTACTGTTTATTTTTACCTTTAAAGTACAATTAAAATTTTTCAATTTGGCTTAGTCTTGTATTTAAAAAATCATTTTGTGTGCATCATGTGCAAGGCTATTCTTTAATTATTCACTTACTTTTTTTTTTTGCTCATAGTCAGATCAGATGCATTTTTTTATTATACTTTTTATTAAGTATTTATAAATATGTTCAAAAACTGTAAGTATACATTTTATTATAATATATTCAACATATATGAATATGTTAGAATATAAGTTTATAAAAACATACTAATACAAGACATTAATAAGGTAGGTTAATTTATAAGTGTTTAAACACTGCTTTTGAGCATTTGCTATTGATTTTATATAATGATGTACTTTAATGATTTATCCTTCGTAGCTGTTGTTATCCACTGCATATGAGAAACATTAAGTGAGGAGAGGACTGTGGGAAGCTAAAGATTCTTATCTTCTCATCTTTAAAGTGTGTATAATTTGCATTTCTTATTTTTGTTATCACTAACAATAACGATTCTGCTGATTTATAATAGGCTGTGTCGCATACTGGAGTGAAATCTGTTGGAAAGTCAGACTTTCACTGTGAATGTTTACAGACTTCTTTATGTCTAATGTGGCGTCATGTTTCCCACACATTGGTAAATATATGTCTGTAACAATAATGTAGGAGGCAGCCTAAAAGTAATAACATAATTTAATCAAATTAATTCTTAGATAATTTTTTTAGACACTGTGCAGGTTAGACGTCCTGTATCCCTACAGATTTTTGTTTATAGACCTGGATATGATCTGAACAGAAATTACTTAAATCCTCTGTTAAGCTCAGTTTATCTTCAGTGCAGATTTTTGTCTGTAAAGTTAAATTGATTATATATATATATATATATATATATATATATATATACATACATATATATATATCTCAGTTAGCACATTTTTAGATCTATAATTAGTCTGAAAGAGCACGTAAACAATAGATAATTCTAAGTTAACATCCATCTCTCAATCTTAGAATAGAGAGCATATGTGCTGTTTTTAGATTGCCATGAATACAATATTAGTAAAGTAGTAAAATTATTAGTAATTTCATTACTTTGCTCTCATTAATTCTTTTAATTATTAACTGTTGTTTATTTAGTTTTTAAGCCACTTATCAAACATTTTCAGTTCCAATCCAAAAATGTATGTGCCAAATTTATGTATTGCTTGATGTAAATATGGGGTTGTCCCGCTCTGAATGCGGGGGTTGGTATATACCTTCAACCACACAAAACCAAAGATTCATATCATACAGTGTCACACAATTATTTGTCATTTTTTCGGTGTTGTTTCTCAATTTTCACACCATAGACACTGTAAAGAGTGGTCATAACAGTGTCAAATCAGTGAATTTATGATCACAAAGTGAGTCATTTTTGTTCACCTGCAAGTTTTAATAATTGTTCCCTTTACACTTACCCTTCTTTGATTATTCATGATTTTCCCCCCAAAACGTTTTGCCCTATATTGGACATTACAGACTGTGAATATTCGCACCCTTTGTGCATTTGTAAACAACACAGTGTGTGGGTGCTGGCCCTTAAGAGACCAAGAGTCAGAGCTCAGTGATGCCCAAACGGGAATGTCCCTGTAAGTCTACTTCACTTTTTCCTTTTACACCTTCTTTTTTATAATGAAAATCAGTTAAACAACAGAAGTTCACAATCCATGTGTTGTTTATTATTTTCATGTTGACAAAGTAGGACATTATTGACCTGCGTTAGTCACTTCATAACAAATACATTTATATCAATCAGAACAAACCACAGAACAAACGTCAAGTCGCTATGAGTTCAGCTATATATACACAATCCTTGTTTTAAGCACAAATGCAACACTTTTGACACGAAACGGTTTGTACAAAAATATATCTTCAAAAACTTTCATATTAAAGGATCATGTACAATTGAATTCAAGCCCCCGGGTGTATATGTACAAGATGAACGGACGAAAGGCACGACGATGGGAGAAAATAGTGACACATTTGAAAGTTTAGTCTGTTTAAATTAACTTTGTTAAACGTATCAACTCCACTTTCCACCTTTTATCTAAGACCCAAGTCTCCCACGTGCTATCTAAGGTTATTTTTAATTAAATTAATCGGCCTAGAATATTCAAACAAAGTGCGTTTGGTCAGTCAGCATGCGACTGAGGCAAAAAGAAAACGAACATATCGCACCACCTTTCAAAGTGCGCGCCGTATTGTGTCCATATACCATTTGGCACTGTGGTTTGATTTAACTTTTTATCAGCCCACCCGGTTTTAATATATCACGAATGGTGCATTATTATTGTCATCATATTGCCTACATAGTGTTGGATATTGCACGGTCCAGCTGAAAGTCTACTGGCTTGAACTGGACGAGCAAATGCCCGTGGCGACGCCGCGCTCCGAGCTGGACACTCCGGAGGACGACGAGGATGATTTCCTCTCCTTCTGTCGCAGGTGGATTTTGGTGTGTCTCTTTCTTTCGTCGCTCCGCGCGAACTTTCTCCCGCAAAAGTCGCAGGCGAACGGCTTCTCGCCGGTGTGCGTGCGGATGTGGGTCGTCAGGTGGTCGCTGCGACTAAAGTTCCTCATGCATATCCGACACTGGAAGGGTTTGTGGCCGGTGTGGATGCGGATGTGTCTGGTGAGCTCGTCGGACCGGGAGAAGCGCCTGTCGCAGCCCTCCGCCGGGCAGGGGTAGGGCCGCTCGTGCACGGGGGTCTTGCTGGGTCTGTTGGGGTATTTCCTCGGGCGCAGGATGGGCCTGAGGGGTAAGTTCTGCGGGCTGTAGGCTGTGGGTAGCCGGGGTCCGTCAGGAATCGGTCCCCCCAGCGTGAAGTTCCTGATAGTGTTCAGGGGGGTCAACGGAGGCGGGACTCTGAACGAGTCCAGCGGGCACGAGAACGGTTTGCGGTCGGGCATCGACTGCATGTCCCTCTGGCACGGCGGCTGGAAAAAGCCGGCGTAGTCCGGGATGATGGGGAACAGCCCGGAGTCCGTGCTTGGCTTTGGGGAGGAGTAGGATGGCGGAGGATAGGAGATCGGGCAGGTGGAGGTGGAGAAGAACGCGGATGGGTCTTGGTACACCTCCCCGCATCCAGAGTAGGGCGGTGGGGGCGAGTAGATGTGCTCCATGTCCGCATGGTTCTGCGCCATGGTGCAGCTGAGGGTGCTGGGGAAGTGGCTGGGGGAGACTGAGGAGGCAGGTGACGAGGATGCTGAGGATGGCTGGGTCATGCCCAGGATCCCCGCGCTCACGATGTTGATCACGCCCTCAGGGTTCCAGTTTCCTGGGTACTGGGAGTCGATGGAAAACTTTCCCATATAGGTGAAAGTTTGGTTGCGAGGGCCAGCTGGTTGCGCGAAGCTGCTGGAATAGGTCAAGTCGAGGGAGCGCTTCTCCGTGCTCATATCCCCGCAAATCAAGCCATCTGCAAAAATACACATAAAAGCAAGGTTTAGGTACACATGAAAGAAGGCTGTCTTATGGATCATGCAACTATTGGATGCAGCGCGCGTAGCTTTTACGCAAACTGGCCACTGTAAAAACATCGGTAGTTATAACATCAACACTAGGCAACTTCTTTTCTGAAGTAGTCAAAGAACTTTGGTTTCACTTTAAATGCGTTTACAGTTCTAGCAGGTTTGGTTTTTCTGCAAAGTAGCCACACTTTTTCATTCCCACTGAAAACCCTCAGCTGCGAGCGATGTATAAACACAGAGCACGTGAGGATGGAAGCGCGCAGCATTCTTACCTCCCGAGTTTATCTGCTCGTAATGTCCTCCTAAATCACCGTTTGGAAATATAGTCACAGAGGCTGGCAGTGATGTGGCAATCTCGTCCACTGAGTAGATGCTTTCGGAAAGAGGGTGCACGAAGCCACCAAGAGTTACAGGGGCTTTCTCCAAAGTTTTAGCTGTCATCGTGAAGTCCTAAGAAGCACTCGTTCAGATGTTCACAAAATGTTTTGTGCCAGTGCGAACGCTCGCTCAAAACGTACGTTACATGTGGATAGCTGTCAGTGAGTTTAGCGTTCACTATGATGCCATCTGACGGCTCTGTGTTGTTGAATGACAGATCCTTGTGGAGCTGCTAGTGGTAGTATGTATTTATGGCGAGCCTATCAATGTGCCGTTACGTCACTGACCATTTAAGGACTGGATGGCAAAAGAGAAGTAGCGCTGCGCGATCTGATTGGTTACAGACCTTGTGACGCGTCGAGGTAACACTTGTCAATGGAGAATCCTTTCTGTACAGCCGCTCATGCATAAAAACCAATGTGCTGGGAGGAAAAAAGAGCAACGTTATATTGCTTGTTATATGAAAATATTTTTAGATAACAATAACAAAAAAATAAAGGCACGCTTTTGTTAAAATATATTAAAGCCAAAGAGGAGGGGAAAACTAACGTTTTGATGCAACGCATCATTCTCAATCAGGAATTCCGGTTCATTATCACGCCATAAATGGTTTTATCCGGTAAACATCTACACCCCTTCGTCCATTTATGGAGCATATTCCGGAAATTGAGTATAGGAAACTCGCGAGTGTTGCCGAGCAAAGAGACGCGCCTCAACCAGCATCAGAAAACCACAATCAAATGAGAGACACAATCACGGAATTTCTACCTTTGCTTCAATGGCACAGTCGGAAAGTGCGCTACCTCTATTTGAATAGACCCCGTGTTTTTGGAAAGAGGGAAACCTTTTGAGTAACTGCATTCTATAATTAGAATGTTGCTGGAAAGTAGATTTATTTATTTGCGATTCTAAAAGTTTAAACCAAAAATCATTTTATTTTATTTATTTTTGTTTTGTTATCTTCCGACGGTTTGCTGTGTTAATAATGCATTAATGGTGCGGAAGATAAAAAAAAAAAAAAAAAAACATCATATAGCCGCACGTGAATTTCTGGCTCAGCAAAATTTGTTCACCGCTATTATTTTGTTTGTCGTGTTATAGCCTAGACCTAAACAATTTAATGTACTTCAATTAATTCGACTCTCCTCTTGCTCCAAAACCCGAGGGCAAGAAACTAAAACTTTCCAAATGTAAATGCCTGTATACGTAAATAGAAATGCTTTCCGCTATGAGGTTTAAATATGCGACTAAATAAAAAAGATGATAGAAGTGAATTCCCCCCGTGGGTTTAGAAACTGCTCTTAGTAAGACATACGGGGGAGGAGGGAGATGAGGTCGGAATTTGAGCCAATGATTTTAGTCTATTACAGAATCAATTCATATTAAATAGGCTACATGTTCAGAATATGTACAGCTTTTATTTGAGTGATTGAGCTTCCTGCATAATGCTATAGCCTATACTTTAGCTAATGGATAAATCTTCTGTATTGTATTTATTTACCAGCCTTACATCTACAATGACCTTTAGAAGACTGTGACTTAGGCTATTTGGGATATATGAGGTGGATTAACCAGATGGCACACAATTATAATTCATTTTATAAGCTTCCAAGTTTACGTTCGCACGCCTTGCTTTTGCCTCGAAGAAATCCACATAACATCAAAGCAGAAATCACTTATTACACATTTTTTTTCAAAGTTCAATAAATCGTTGCCGCGCGCGCTCGATGAATTGAAGTCCTCGCGCGGAGTGCGTGTCTTGTCTCAATCACACGCCAGTGGTTAATAGCTGCTAGTCAAGTCACTACTCGACTTCTGTCTGAGTTATGACTGTTGGAATGATCGCTCGAGTCTATGTGTGTTTTCAGGGCATATATGTTAATCTCTGGAAAAACTCTTCCATTGAACTTCCGACATCCCACACATCATGCAGACGGCCGGTATGACTGTGCGTATGGTCGCATATAAGCATTTTGACAGCGTTCACAGTAGGCTACATATAAAACACTTCGGTATTATCTGAAGCAAGCCTCAATTCTCCAAAATAAAAAGGCTAATATTAGCACGTATCCATTTCGATTTCCTCACGTGCTTAATCCTGGTTGCGTTTTGTAAACATTTCAAAAATGAAATGCCTGATGGGATTACAAATGAATATAACGACGGAATTGTGCACTGCTGTTTGCCAAGAGATTTGAATAGGCCTGTAGCCCACGTAAATTAGTGAGGGAGTTTTATTGTGTAAATAATAGTCTGTTTAAGTTTATATTAAGTATATATTAATTTAAAATGTTGTTAAACTAATAAATAATAGCCTATATTATAGGCTACTTATATATATAAATGCGCATAGATTTACAGTTTTACGCGACTTGCGTGGGTTATGTCATATAATTTGGACAGGGGGCAGTATATGTCTCTTTACCGCAGACTGACACATCAAAACGCTTTATTGAAGATATAGAAAAAAAAACTCTTTTTACATTGTCACTCTGTTAGATGAATAACTGACATGTATGCCAAATAACATCATTAGCATATAGTTATCTCTTCAAGTAGCCTATAGTAAGGGGGGAAAAAAACATAATGGACTCTGCAGGAGTCTATAACTTGTCCATTCGTCTTATAACTGCAGGGGAAAATTCAATAATTGTTTTTGTAAAAGCAAACAAGTTATATCAATTTTTTTTTAAATAAAGCAGTACTCTTTTTACATTGTCACTCTGTTAGATGAATAACTGACATGTATGCCAAATAACATCATTAGCATATAGTTATCTCTTCAAATAGCCTATAGTAAGGGGGAAAAAACACATAATGGACTCTGCAGGAGTCTATAACTTGTCTATTCGTCTTATAACTGCAGGGGAAAATTCAATAATTGTTTTTGTAAAAGCAAACAAGTTATATCTTTTTTTTTTTTTAATAAAGCAGTATTTCGATTGTAAAATTTTTTTTGAAGTAGACAAAAAGATCCAAATGGTTTCACTATCTTGAAGTCAAACTAGAGAATTTTTTTTTAAATAAAGCAGTATTTCGATTGTAAATTATTTTTGAAGTAGACAAAAAGATCCAAATGGTTTCACTATCTTGAAGTCAAACTAGAGTGTGATTTTGTACAGTATCATTACATTTGCCATTTTTAATCATGCTAACATTGCAGAAGTAATTTTTTCCCTGCTCATTGTCACTGGAAATTTGTCACATAGGCCTATTTTAATTATAAAGTCCACTGTATTTCATAATATATCATATATTATCACACACGGCATTCTCTGCAATCAGTTTTGCAATCCCCATTATAAGAAGAAAGCATTTCACTTTGCTATTGCTTCCCACCAGAGATGGGTTGACACCAGTGATAATTGTAATATTAAAAAAAAAAAAAAAAATCAACAGGGAAAAATGTTTTTTAGGGTCAGAGCTTGTCCTCATTTTTGAAAATCAGATCATTAGCAATTCAAAGAATTATTTTAGCATTATTTGTTCTTCAAGCTTGACAGCCGCTTGAATGGGAGTTTAAATCAGCCCGCACACAGGAAACCTCAGTACACACCCCCAGTTTTGATTGTACAATGAAAATCCCCAAGCTTCCTGTTGTCCATCAATCACATATATTTTTATCGCCACCCATGCAAGCTCGGGTTATTTTTGAGAAGGTGTTGCTGACATCATAAGCATGGCTTGGGAACAGTTTGTGATCAGAGTGTCATAATTACTGAATGAATTACAAATGGAGCCATCTGTTGCCACTGCATACACTTATCACTGACTCTGTGGTAGATGGTTCTTCAGTGGCACAAAATAGAATAATGGCATAAAACCTTTTTGGAACCTTTATTTTTAAGAGTGAAGCCTTTTTAAATTACTACTGTTGACCACTGAGAAATATGTAGAAAGCCAAAAGTCATCCCCCACGCCTGTCATGGGCCTAAACTGAGCGGACATTTTCAGGGCTGTTAATCGGCTTTGTGGGTAATGATTTAATAAGGGCCCCATGCATCCGTAGCCTGTCTGAGATCGCCCTCTAGTCCACACGGTCTGCTCTGAATCTTTTATCGCCGCTGTCGCTCAAGCGGGCAATTAGTAAGAAGGTCGTGTCGTCATAATGACATCTCAGTAGATATTGACTGGAGTGCGTCCCCGCAAATCACCCTAAACGCTCAATAGCGAGTCAGGGCCAGCAACACGCCACAGTTACATTATCACTCGCGGACGTTTAGTGCCGAACAGCTTTGCGTGTTTGTCAGGCGCACCGGTGCTTTTCTTGCCCCGTGAATAAAGACTACAGCGAGTAATGTGACAGACCGCAGCCAGACTGATTACAGGGACGTGTCAGTCGCTGTTAATGGGGGAAGCCCTTTAAATATTGTCTCGGTTCGGAGCCTGAACATCCATAATGAAGAGGTAATGAACCTGGTCTTGTTTCTGCTGGCTGTATTAATTGCAAAGGGCAGAAAACCTTGCAAGGAAATAAGAATTTGCTTTGAGATCAGTGGTGGATATGCATTTATTTGGTTTTACCTCGCGACCTTATTGACCTTTCGTATTCACAACCGCACTAATAAGACCATCAGCAACTGCTATGATATAAACAGGTTAATTGTGGCTGTATGACAGCTCAATAAAGAAGCCCAGCTCGACACAAAAGCGCTCAAGTCTGCACAGAACAGCAGCGATCTTTACCGCTGACTGAATGCTTCACATTTTCAGGAATTCTTGCGTTCTCCCCCACAAACGAAAGAAGGAAACTTCAGATGCATGTGTCTTTTGTTGTGCGCCTACAGATGCAAAAATGTTTGCACACTGTGCAGAAGTGGCCCGCTTTGGCAGAGCGTGCCGGGCCCGCCGAATGCCCATTGGCAGCTGGGAATGATGGTCTCAATGTAATGGACACCCACACATGGCAGCCACTGAATTCAAGAGCTTTCTTTCTTGCATGTGCTCGGGGTCTCCCGGGGTCAAATGACTCCTGCACATTGAGGATACATAGAATGACATCCTTCTGCATCAGCCTTTGCTTTGTTTTTCAGGTCTGTTTCATTGTTCTCTATTACTCATCAAATTGTCCATGAGATCAGCACACACAACAAAAGGCTTTATGATATAACTGTACTCACAAATTGAGTAAATAGGCCAGTTCACTACTTCGCTAGTATTACTGTTTACTTTCTAGGCATACGCATGAAAAATCGGTGAATCTATCTATCTATCTATCTATCTATCTTTTTATGAAGAAAAAAAATATTTGTTTCCCCAAAGAATCTTTCAGTGAACAGTTCTTAAAAGATCTTTTTTACTATTAGTGTAAAGAACATTTTTTTAACAATTTACTGTAAAGAACCCTTTTCCACAATATATAGAACCTTTTGTGGAATGGAAAGATTCCATAAACGTTACAGGTTCTTCTCGTTCTATATCTTTGTTCTAAATATCATTTTATCATAAAATATCATTTTATTCCCAGTACCCGAAGTTAGCTCAAATAAGAAAGAAAGGGTCAGGAGCATTGCTGTAATTGTGTGTATTCGAAAAGGGAAAACAGGACAATTTATAAATCCGCTCTAGGAACGGAATGTCTCTCCAAACTGGTCAGGCATATGACAATACACCATAAAGCAAGCTGTCAAGTTACGCCCACAAAATTCAGATGAGGTTTGTCGAAGAGGGGTGAATGGACACAAACCTGCTCTAGAGCCAGCTGAGATCTAAAGACTAGCCGTGGGAGACTCCGCACAACATGAATTGTTCTTTTTACCGAGTAGGAGGCCGTTTTTCTTAGTGAATTTGTGTAGGTGTTACTTTCTATAGATGCTCACCTTCAAAGGACTTTTTCGTTTGTGCTGGTGGTATTGGCGAGCTAACAATTGTTCTTCTGTTTTTTAGTTTTTTTTTTGTTAATAATCTGTTTAAATTTCCTATTTATGTACAAGAGCCTGACTGAGGATTAATGACATGATATTCCACGGCCTTTAGAGAAAATCATTGTCTTCGTATCTGCAATATATTTGGAAGATGTAAATGCGTTTAAATATTTTTATATTAGTGCTGTCAAACGATTAATCGCGATTAATCGCATCCAAAATAAAAGTTTTTGTTTACATAATATATATATAAAACCTTTTTACATGTTTTTTTCCTTATTCCTAATTCGTAAATATTTTTTTTATTTATATCAACAAAAATCATCAGAAATATTCTGATCTAAATTTTTTTTTTTCATTTTATAATATTTAAAACAGTTATTCCAAAAATAATTTTCAACTCAAGTCTATTTGTCTAATTACATGCATTTTATTCTAATTTGACATTTTTTGAAGGACAGCATACCATCAAGTCAATTTGAAACACTCTGATGACATAATTGCTCACAGAAAGAGTCGAGAGCAATAATACCTTTCCGGGGAAAAAGTTTCGCCCCGGTATTTCATGTATTCTAATATACCATTATCCACATTATCTAAATTAAGGTCTCTGCTCACAGAGACAAGTACTGTACACCCACATGTTCAACATCATGCAGCATTACAGTTCATTAAAGTGCACACACACACACACACACACACACACATGCTCAAACACATAAGGAAACATTGGTGATGGTGAACGCTATACTCACATTATCAGTGCAGCATGGAGAGTGGCTCTTTGTGACTTCCCATCATATGAGTGGGCTCCTCCAAGAGCTTCACACCGCTCCAATAGCAACACAGCGCTCCACACACACTCACACACTCCTGGGATAGCTGGTGTTCCTCATGCAAACTGATCTGGTTTCAAACTGATAGTCTATATTCTACCATGTGGCTATATAAGGTGCTGTCTAACTCTCTCGCGCTGTTTCATGGGGGTGTAACAAAGTGGAAGAAGGAAACTCAAGACAATGGTTGGACTTCATGTGTATCCTACATCTTTGACATTGAAATTGTCATGGTAATGTTAAGTCAGAGGTGCAAGAGCTGAAATGCTTTGACGGACAGAGTCGTGGGTTCTGGTGTCATTCAAGCATCTTGATTAGAGGGTGGACAACGCAGCCATGCATGCCACGTGCACGTGTGCGTGATCTGTTCTAATGCAATGAATCAGATGAATGTCTTCCTAATTTTTACTTGCAAAACAGTGAATCGTTATCTAAAATACTTTTTGGTTATTCCTGAAAGATTTGAACACACCCCTACTTTGATACATAACTCACACTATTTGAGTACATACTGAAAAGGTACACGAGTCATATTTAAGGATCCAATACGATCTCATGAGAAAACAACATGCTGATATCTTATGAAATCAAATGATGTGATATGAAAATGTGCACTATTTTTTTTATAAATAATCATAATAATTCACACACAAATTGCTAGTAAATGTCACAAATAATGACAACGAAATAGCAACATATTGACTTAAACATAAAATTTTGAGTTAAAAAGACTGAAATAGTATTTTATTGTGAAACATACTAATCTTTGTTTTATTTGCAATTTTGAAAAATCTTTTTTGAATCATTTTCTTTCAAAATCTTTTTTTTACAGTTCAACCGTGTACAGAAATGTATGAATGAGATTGTATGAATTAGACACCAATTTGGCAAATCGTAACTTGTCATGAAAAATTGCCACATTTTTATTGTGTTGAAATATCACAGAGCAAAACATTTGATTTAGGCCAGTAAGAAACTTCATCTATAAAATTCAACTTTAAGTCGCTATTGTTAACTGGATAAGTGCAACGTAAAGGTAAAATAAAAAGAGTTTAAAAACGGAACTAAAATTTAGTTATGTCTTGTTATGCCGCGAAGTAATAATCATAGACAAACTGCTGTCTGTGACTGCACTCTGTGTCTCATATTGACACTGGCTCTGTTCTGATCTGTTCTCAGAGCACCGTCCTACTGGAGCAGCAGGTCATGTCCCAACACAAGCTTCATTATTACTAATTACACCCAGTCCATCATTGACTTTTGCCTTCCCTATTAGCAACATGAGTCATTAACACTAATGTTTTTTTTAACACTGAAGACGCAAGATTTTTTCCTGCTCTCTGGGACTGACTGTAGTGTAATGGGTGAACACTTTAAGCCTCTGTACTCTCAAATTCAGGCATTAAAGATATCCCTGGTATCCCATTAATTTCAAAGGTTTCTGATAAATGTCACAAGCTTTATGGTGAAAATGACAGTGAATGGCATGTTTGTAGCATGCAAAAGGCTGTAGGTTTAATGTAACCTTAATACAGTAAATTCATTCTTAATATTTAGTGAAACTAATCTCATTCTCTGTTCTGCTTATTCAAACAAGCACACCATTTTCCATAACAACAAATGGAATATTGTGAATATTTGATATTTGTGAATTACATTGAAGGGGATCATCGGTGAATATAGCAGCCCGTTTCTCACACAAAAATAATGCATGATTTCAGAAGACTTGGAAAATCGTGCACAAGTAGCATGGACTACTTTTTTTGTCATTTTGGAACTTGACAGATATGAACTATCATGGTGTGGAAAACATCTATGTGAAGATTCTTCTGAATTTCTCCTGTGATGATCTTGGGAGAAAAAAAATTGATTAAATCATGACAGAAATTTCTTTTTTTTTTTTTTTGGTGAACAGAAAGCATAACACTTACAATCTGAATTAGCCAGAATAAATAGATTGTTAAGAAATATCTGATCTTGTACCTTCATATTGTCTTCTCAGACTATTGTAGATAAAAAAGACATTATGAACAACACTGCATAAAATATCATAAAAGCATCGCAACTAAAACAAAAGCATGCAGCTGAAAGTTAAAATGTGAGACGATACAAAGCTGCACTAGATTTTAGGTGTGTGTGTGTGTGTGTGTGTTTGTGTGTTTGTGTGTGTGTGTGTGTGTGTGTGTG
>NW_015634483.1:320385-331008 GCF_001515625.1 Sinocyclocheilus rhinocerous
GGATCCAATCTGACCTAAGGAGAAAACAAGGTGGCAATTTCTGATGAATTCAAACGATGTGATATGAAAATGTATACTGTGTTCATAAATAAGCATGCATGAAGGTCTACCCCTAAACCTACACCGACTTAAATGTGAAATTTCTAAGTAAAAAGATTGAAATAATCTTTGTTTTATTTGAAAATTTGAAAAATCTCAAAATCAGAATCTTTTTTTACAGGGCAACCGTCAATGGTGCATAAGCAGTACGTACGAGAATGAGATCGAATGAATTAGCCACCAATTCAGCAAAATGTAAATTGCCACCAGACTGTGTTGGAATATCACATAAAGTAAAGATCTTTTGATTTGGGTATCAAAGCAAAGCAACTTTAAATATAAAAAAAATCAATGTAAGTGCAATGTAAAGATTAAATAAAAAGAGTTTTAAAACTGAACTAAAATTAGTCTTGTCTTGTTATACCGCAAAGTAATAATCATAGTCAAACTGCATATGCAACTGCACTCTGTGTCTCATATTGACACTGGTTCTGTTCTGATCCGTTCTCAGAGCACCGTCCTACTGTGGCAGCAGGTCACGTCCCAACACAAGCTTCATTATTACTAATTACATCGGGTCCATCATTGACTTTTGCCTTCCCTATTAGCAACATCAGCCATTAACACTAATGTTTTGTTTAACACTGAAGACACAAGACTTTTTCCTGCTCTCTGGGACTGACTGTAGCATAATGGGTGAACACTTTGAGCCTCAAATTCAGGCATTAAAGATATTCCTGGTATCCCATTAATTTCAAACGTTTCTGAAAAACTGACTGTGAATGGCATGTTTATAGAATGCAAAAAAGACCTTACATGGTAAAACCTTTTTTGGTAAAAATTAACTAATATAGTAAATTAATTCTTAATATTTAAATCAGTGAAACTAACCTCTTTCTCTGTTCTGCTTATTCATACAAGAACATCACTTTCCATAACAACACACAGAACACTGTGTTTTTTGGCAAATTTGGCAAAATTGGAATATTGTGAATATTTGATATTTTTTTATTACATTGAAGGGTATTATCAGTGAATATAGCAGCCTGTTTCTCACACAAAAATACTGAATGATTTCAGAAGACTTGGAAAATAATAATAATAATAATAATAATGACTACTTTTTAGTCATTATGGCAGGCCATGATATGGAAAACATCTCTGTGAAGATTCTTCAGAATTTCTCCTGTGATATTCTGGGGGAAAATGGGTTTGAAGCTTTAGGAACAGAAAGCATAACATTTACAAATGGAATATTAGTCGGAATAAACATTTTGTACCTTCGTATTTCCTTCTCAGACTATTGCATTTGATTAAAAATAAAACACATTATCAACAACACTGCATAAAATATCATAAAAGCATCGTACAACTAAAACAAAAGCATGCAGTTGAAACTTAAAATGTGAGGCAACACAAAGCCGCACTAGATTTTAGGTGTGTGTGGGGAGCAGCGTGAACGTATACAGCACAGAAAATTAAGCAAATGGCATCATTATAAGCGTTCATCTTGGCTTGCGAGGGGTGCGGGAGATGATGGGGTGTCTGTGTCTTCAGCAGTCTCAACAGACAGAGCTGCATGTCAGGCGCTGGTAACAAATGGTTCTGCTAAATCAATCTTTAATTTGATGCCAGCCTTTTGCTAATGGAGAGTCTTGTTAGAGTCTTAGCCCTTTGTCGGCTCAGTCAAAGTTTACCCATTATGCAGCAGATCCATCATTTCTAGATGTGGTCAGTAATGAATTGTGTGCATCAGCATCATTAGAGGTTTATGAACCAAAAGCTTCCACCTATTAAATGGAGCGATTAAAGACCCTCTTAATGTTCACCCTGTTTAATGGTGAGAAATAGACTAAAGCAGTCACGGGAGAAAAATTAGTTGATTTTGATTCATTAGATGCTCGCTCATTTATGTGATCCTGAGTGATCGCTTTCTAATACACTGTTTCCCACCAAAACAACAAAAGTACGTAATGTCTTCATCAGGAAAATCGTCTTATTTAAGAACTTGTTTGTGAGATTTCACAATGGACTAACAGCTTTGCACAAGTGCAAAATAAAATAATGTTTGACACTGATGAATCCAAGGTCTTGAATATGTCTGTTAAAAGGCATAATTTGTTTAGTCTGAATGTGTGTGATGTGTCTCTTCTCTGATACACTCATGCATGTGTTTGTGTCATTTCCTTAACTTAATCCTATTCCTAAACCTGGTGTTTTTAGATTTAAATAAGACTTTATTTAGCATTAATGCATTAGCTGTCATTGCATCCGCTACCCTGTTCTAAAAATGTTGCTAAAAATGTGTGTTATTGCGATATTGTATTTATTTTAAAGTGGTTACCTCATTGATTTGTGTTCTTTTATACATTATTGTTGTTTTATACATTTTGTTGTTTTTATGCATTGTTAGTATCACTATTACAATTAGGGTTTTTAATATTTAGCCTTCTAGAGCCCAGAATATCATATAGACTTGAAGGTGGGCTCTTTTGATTTTTGCCAGTGAGGAACCACCTAATAACTTCCAAGGAATCACTCTAAACTCTTTAGTGACAGCTTAGCAACACCCTAGAAACCACTCAGAACATTTCTGGCTTCAGCAAATACTGGGAAAGTTGTCAGGCCACCTCCAACATCTTGGCGGAGAGTTTTGCATGTGCAAGCACCAGACACGTTGTCTAGAGAAAATGTAAAAATCCCAAATCCTTCACCTCCCCCTTACAGAAACTCTTTGGCATTTTGCATAAGCCATTATTTAGACTGAATCTATAAGCTATTGTTGTTTTCACTGTCCTTTTCTTAAATAATGCTAATAATATGGAAATCAGCAGTGATACGGCAAGAAACAGGGTACCTAAACCTTTAGAACATGTTAGAATACATACAAAAGACAATCTCTTACAGGAATAATATGAACTAAATATACTGTTTTTGGACACTTAATTGCATGCAATTAAATCAAAATGCATTATAGTTCAATTTAATTTAAATGCAGTTAGTTGAACTTAAAAATGTCTTTTGACCCACTAATAGAACTTAAGTATATTGCAATGTAATTTCATATTGATTTTTATTGTTTTGGCAAGCATTTATGGTAACTACACTGTACTTTAATGTAATTCCTACTGATGTAATACTGAATAATACGCTACAGTTAAATTTATAGTCAAGTATTTTACATGTGCTTTAGTATGTAAGTCAACACATTAAGCTTGCACCAGCTTTACATACCACTTAAGCGCAATGACAAGTCTGCATTATACATACTGTGAGTGCTAGCTTCTATCATCTGCGAAGATTAGCAAAAGTTAAACCCTTCCTAAGCAGGAAGAGTTTTGAGATTGTCATTCATGCTTTCATTTCTTCGCGACTTGACTACTGCAACTCGCTATATTATGGGCTGCCTGTCTCTTCTATTCATCGTCTGCAACTTGTCCAAAACACGGCTGCTCGTTTGCTCACAGGCATTCGCAGAAGGAATCACATCACCTATCTTACGTTCATTGCACTGGTTACCGATTAATTATCGCATCCAATTCAAAATTTTGGTATACTAAGGTTGTTTAAAGTGCTTTATAAATAAATTGAACATTGAACATTAAAATAAATGCCCTTTTTTAAAGGACAAAAAATATATTAAAATGGAATGATTGAAAATGTATTTTAAAGTAAAACTTTTAATTTGACGTTATTGCAAACTGCACTTTTTTAAAAGTGTCCAGTACTTAAAGGGATAGTGTCCCAAAAATATAAATTCTGTCAATTTCTCACCCTCCAAACCTGTATGAATTTCTTTCTTCTTGAGAACACAAAAGAAGATATTTTGGTAGAAGAAGAATGTTGGTAGCCAAACAGTTGTTGGTCTCCATTGACTTGCATGGTAGGACCAGAAACTGTATGGTTACCAACATTCTTCAGAATATCTTCTTTTGTGTTAAACAGAAGAAAGAAATTCGTGCAAGTTTGGAACAACATGAGGGTGAGCAAATGATGGCAGATTTTCTATTAGGTGGTCTTTAATTGAATTAATATGATGTCATCTGCAAGTAGTCTTTTAAAAATATACTTTTACGATTTGAAGTACAATTAAGTGCACTTCTTTTTCACAGTGGCACACTTACAGACACGTCTTGGCATTTTTATGCAGATTTTAAGCAAGACAACATTTAGCTGCATTACTAAGCCATTTTCATGGTGGGGACCTGATTTCTGGTTTTACTATCACTTACTGTATTATTTTAGAACATATCACATACAGCTCTCTCTTGTTGTCTAATTTGAGTCAGTGTTTGGAATTTCTGAGAGCATTTTTGGACTTGGCATGAAACTCAGTAGCGATCTACCTATGATCCAACACCATCCCAATGCAAGTCTCTCTCGGCGCTCTGGGAGCAAGGTAAAGTCAGAGCAGCAGCGCGGTTGTCCAGGGGAGAAGAAACAAAGGCCCAGTGGCAGGTCCATTCTCCCCCAAAGCCGATACCACCTGCAGGGGCCGGCCCCTCTCCTGAGTGTCCCAGCACCGCTCTCCAAATGATGATTAATCACGGGGGGCCGAGGGGGGGCTCGGACCCTGACACGGCCATAATGCTGGTCACCAGAGTCTGGATTGGCCAGCAGCGATCAGTGGGTGGATGTCCACGGAAGATGGATGACCTCGGCGAGGGCTCGGACTCCTGTCATTAACAAGAGAGAAAAAAAAAAACAGACAACAAAAAGAAAGGCAGCTCGGTGTGAGGGAGACTCGGTTTGTGTGGGAATAAATGAGAGTTTTGACATTAGCAAACGTTTAAGACACCCAACTTTCCCAACGCAAAGTAGTCTGAGCCCTGACACTACATGACAGCCGTGAACTTCTGGAAGTTTGAGATCGTTTGCTCTCATCAGCGGAAAGAAGAGACGCGGCGAGCTGAGATTTTCTCTGACAGTTACAAATGAAGCCGCGATTCATTATTTTCCAGGGAATTCGGTCTTCTGCAGACGAAGATGGAGATGCAGCCATGGCGTCACTGCCCATTTGGATGGAGATGAATCAAGGCACTTTAGCTCAGACGCAGCACTGACAATCACATCAGCGAGGCTATCGGACTCCCCTCTACTCCTCGTGGACGGATCCGGTGCGGAGCGGAGCGGGTAATAAAGGCTCCTACTGAAACCCCATTAAGCCCAATCTCCAAAGACCAGCTCATTAGCATAGTGGAATATTCCCCCCGTTTGTGTAATTCTATAAACTCTTATTGCTTCCACTATCCTATTCTTAAATGACGCTAATAATGTGGAAAGTTTAGCTGTATAAATGAGGGTGTTCTCGCTCTTTTGCAGCTTGTGTTCGTTTTAATCCGGGGTCTGGTTACCTCATTCACAATCCCCCTAATGACCCATCTTTGTTAATTAAGCAGATGAGGATTGGGGAGGGAGGTGCAGATGCAAGAAAAGACACGTTTCTCCTTTGTTGTCAAACTGACACGAGTGCCTGTTGTCTGTCAGGAATTAAGGACAGATTAGGTCATAACCGTGCTATATAGTGTTTATTACATGTTAAACAGCACATTATTAACACATTAATGATCTTTAAATGAAAAAATATATATATTATTATTGTTAGATTGTTATTGTTGAACAATTCATGAACCATCAAGACCAGATGACACTATTGTTCCCTCTTCATTTGAACATTTAGTCACATACAGTTCTGTGAAATAGTATGTATTATATAACAGTCTTCAATGAATACACAAATCCTTTACCTTATTGTGCTTTTGTTCATTAAGAGTCACTTTAATGCATTCATATAGGTTCTAGTTGAATATCTGATGATGTTTTCAGCTACCAGTATATATATATATATATATATATATATACATATATATATATTTCTTTGAAAATTGTGATTTTTGGAGCTGCGGTTAAGCAACATATTTCTTTGGGCATGGGTCAAAATATGTTAACAGGAGACCATGTAAAAACTGAAGCTTTTGGTGGAAGAGATACAGCCATAAGAGGTGCATTTTACACTTTGCATATAGTAGTAGTTATTAACATTAGTGGGTAGTGGGAACAAAAGAGCAAACTGGTTACCTCTAGGCCTGCAGTCTATTTTAGCAACTCAGCATGAGCTCCTCCAGCATAGGATTTCAGTGGGTGTGGATCAAAGATCTGGAAGTAGATGAGAAAAATCTAGTTTAAAATGCATGTATGGTCTATTGGATTTATTTTGCTCTCCTGCATTTTTGAAAAATGTTTATTAAATTGATAGTTCTGGTCCTGATACTGGTTAATACGGTATTATATTCCATGATATAGAGTAGTAATAGTTTTGACTTCTGCGCAATAGTTCATTGTTTTTGTTACATAATGAAGAATGACTATAAGGTCTTGCTACTATAATGACTATTACTATTATGACTATAATAGACTTGCTTAATAAAATAACTTTAAATGAAAGTCTGTGTCCTTTTTATTTTTATTAGGTGGTAACAATTTTATTATAATAATAAGGCATTAAGGTCATGCAAATGAAGACCCTCTGGCTGATATAATTTCCATTTTCCTTTTATGGTATGATCTCCTGTTGATTCCAAATGGAAATAATATTTGGTCTCACTTTATATTAGGTGACTGTACACACACATGCACGCACGCACGCACACACACACACACACAAGAAAAAAATCTATTTATTTTGTTCATGTATTGTTAAAGACTTTGCTGTTATAAGGTGGGATATGGTTAAAGTTAGGGACGGGTTTGTGATATGGTTAGGGTTAATGGTAGGGTCAACAGAGTATTACAGATGTAATTAGAGAAATAAATTATAATTGAAATTATGTACAGGTATTTTTTTGGTTACACTTTATTTGAAGGTGTCCTTGTTACAGTGTAATTATACATTTATGTACTGAGTAATATTAATTAACTACATAGTACTACATGGTACTACATTAACTAGGCTACTACTTACTATATAGGGTAAGGATTAGGGTTTGGCTTAGGGTTACTTGCATGTAATTATGCATAATTAATTGTTTTTACAATAGTAAGTACATGTAACGTGTAACAGACACCTTAAAATAAGGTTCAATTTTTTTTTTATAAATATAATTATAATAAAAAATGTACTGCATGTACACAATACGTGCACTGTAATTTATTTAATTAAAATTATAAATCAGTGTATTAATTACACTTTATGTTAAGTGTGTTCTAATAATTTATTAAATTTTTTTTTTTTTATCACATTAAATATTATGTTAATATTTATATAATGTAATAAAGATTTTTTTCTAGAACTTTCCATACAGTCCACAGTTCTACTAGCTAGACATTTTGAACTCAACCTCTGCTAAATAAATAAATAAATAACACTTTAATGTGTCATGGCTACATGTTACATGTACTTACTATGTAATAACAGTAAATTATGCATATGCACAATTAAATGAAACTAACCCTAATCCTAAAATAATATGTATGTGTATATAATATTACATTAGTTTTACTCAATACGTATTTGTGTAATTACACTGTAATGACAAATGTGTATAAAACAAACAAACAAATAAATAAATAAACTTAAAAGAAAAGGTGCATTTGAGTACTTGTTTGTATAAATTGCATATTTAATGTGTATTTGCATACCTCATTTATTATTTAAGATTGTCACGTCATTGACCCACATCTAATGGCGGAGCTTCCCAGCACTTTCATTTGGTAATTTCTTAAGGTGTCAGCAGGACAGTGTACGTTCTTGCACTGTAGATTTTTCCTTTATCACACAACATCCTGGCTCTTCCTCAGTTTCTCAGTGCATGAATGTCCTTAATACAGTAAAAGTACAGACAGGGCAATTTTCTCTGACATGCGCTGCCATCTTGTTTTGCTCAGGCAGACAAAGAGGGGCTGACTGATGGCTTTGTTAGGCCAGTCAAGCTCTTGACAAGCGAGCTCCATATTCAAAGCATCTTCTTCCTGTTCCTCTGCATGGCTCAGGATATAGCGCCACAGCCCTGCTTTAGCTCGTAGGTTAATGTTCAACCAGGTACAGGAACTGACGTTGTGCTTACGTAGTGGAAGTGTGTCCTCCCGCGCTCATCGTCATCAGTCTCTCCTGACAGCTAGCTCCACTTAGCTTGTTCTCAGCTTGTAACGCGCCATGTCCAATTAGCTCTCAGGGTGCTTCGTCTTCATCCCTGAAGACTGGAGAAAGCACTGGGCTGCTCACATCGACCATGATGGAGAAGGCCTTGATTGGACGACAAGATGTCCTGCAGCCACAGTCCAGACTGAGTCAGCTAATCATCAACTTTGTGTCCACCGTTAGAAGTGAAAGTCTGTGGCCTGGACAGGAAGTCTCAAACTGGGCCCTCAGCGCCAGGCCGGGAGGTGAGAGACGCTGCTATTGTCTCTAACGCCTTGTCTGTGAATTTCTGCTGATGAAGACTGACTGTGTTTCAGCAGGAAATGGAGATGAGAGGCCTTCGTCAGGAGTCCCGAGCACACAACAACACTATTATTGGTTAAAACAGTCTTGGAAACTTGGAAAATTTTTAAATATTATTGTACATGATTTTCACTTTTAGCATAAACATTTAGCATTGAAAACTATGATAATTTTAAGTATGAAATAAACATCAACCTTTAAAATATGTATTTGTGCGAAAATCATTTGCATAAATTTTATATGAATTAGGTCTGTCATTTTTAAGGTGTCATTTCCATGATGGTCACCTTTTTTTTAAGTGGTGTGTACTAGTGTGTAGAGACAACAGTGTCAGTAAAGAACTTTAGATGAAATATGAGACATGTGATGTGTAAGTTAAACAAAAGAAAAAACAAGATAAATCACTTTTCAGTAGAATGATTTTTACTGAGCATCATTTCTAATCAAGCTGTAATTAATGAAAATATGTCTTAAAATAATGATAACTTAAAGTGTAAAATAAGCATAAACTAGTTTTAAAAATTGGTTACGCTATTTTAAGGTGTCTTGTTAAAGTGTAATTATACATTTAAGTACTAAGTAATATTAATATTGTTACACCCCAGGACTGTTTTCATTCCCCATGTGCTCTGTGCGACCTAGTTTCTGTCTCCTGTTGATTGTGTCATTTTGTTCAGGTGTGTCTTGTCAACTATCCTCATTAACGTTCCCCATATAAGTTGCATTCTGTTCAGTATTTGGTTGTCCGGTCTTGTCAATGTGTACATGTGTTTTCTGCCTTCTTTCTATGGATTACCCCTATGTGGATTATTTAAGACTGTGTATCATAATCTTCTTCGTCTTCGTGCGTTCCCTCATGCACCACACCGTGACAGAAGACCGGACCCTGAAAAAGTATAACGGCGTGTTCCCCTCGTTTTGTTTTCTGTTTTGAAAGTTTTTTGTTTTTTTTTTGTTATTCATGCTGGAGCAGAGGAGCCTTTCCCTCGAGGATCATACAAGACTATTCGTGGAAATCGCCAACCTTACCCACTACTCGGACTACTGCCTCTGCACTTTCTACAAGACCAGCCTGAAAGACGAGTGCAGAACGCGGTTGTCCGGAGATGGTCCTCGGGGGAATTTCGCTGCCTTTGTGGAGTGGGTGCTGTGGATCGCCGCTGACTGTGGACATCGCGGACGACGACACCAGCCCCACTCTGGCCCCAGAGCCCCGTCCACCATCTCCCCGCTTACCATCGCCACCGCTGGTTCCTGTCAGCCCCTCTGCTCACCCTCAGCCCACCATCTGTGTGCTGGATTCACCGCGGGTCTGCCAGTCTCCATCAGCGTTGTGGCTGGAGGATCCCTTGTCTCCGCCTCCAGCCTCTGAGTCCCGGACTCCGCCTCGGCCCTTCGATCCAGCGGCTCCACCATGGCTCCTTGCTCCCTCCTCTCCACTGTGGCCCGTCAGTCCACCAGCTCCGCCTTGGCCCTCCGGATCCCTGGAGCAGAGGAGCCTTTCCCTCGAGGATCATACAAGACTATTCGTGGAAATCGCCAACCTTACCCACTACTCGGACTACTGCCTCTGCACTTTCTACAAGACCAGCCTGAAAGACGAGTGCAGAACGCGGTTGTCCGGAGATGGTCCTCGGGGGAATTTCGCTGCCTTTGTGGAGTGGGTGCGTGGGTGCTGTGGATCGCCGCTGACTGTGGACATCGCGGACGACGACACCAGCCCCACTCTGGCCCCAGAGCCCAGTCCACCATCTCCCCGCTGCGCGGAGCCAAAAACTGAGCCCACCACTGACGGAGAGCCAGAGCCCACCGCGACCGACGAGCCATCGCCATTGACTGCGACAGAGCTAAGGATCGCTGTGGAGCCAAAGCCCACAACGTCAGACCAGGTGCGAGAGCCGGCAACAGAGCTCACCACGGTGGAGAGTGTCATGAACAGCGAGAGCGCGGAGGGAAGCTCCGCCCACTGTACCATGACTGAGGGTGAGCACCGCTCTATGGACTGTAAGGAGGACATATATGCAGACATGCCCCCTCTTCTCCTACCTTCAGATGAACTCTCCGTCAGCCCTGAACTATCTGTCTGCCTGGGACTATATGTCTGTCTGGATTTCCCACCCAACCTCCCTCTCTTGCCTTCTCCT
>NW_015634483.1:331457-363689 GCF_001515625.1 Sinocyclocheilus rhinocerous
TCGGTCGCCGGCGCCATCTGCTCCGCCTTGGCCCTCCGGATCCTCTGTGTCGCCCTGGCTCATTGGCTCTCCTTCTCCGCCTCTGGCTCCTCCACCACCTGCTCCGCCGCTGTCGGTCGGCCCCCTGGAGTTGTCAGCCCTTCCTCCACCATGGCTCCTCCCTCCGTCGGCTCCACCGTGGGCCGCCATCATGGCTGTGGCCTGGGTCTCGCCTGGCTCCTCCTCCTGCTCTGGTTCCCTTCTATTGTCACCCTGGCTCCTCCCTCCGTCATCACCACCCTGGACTCTGTTGTTTGTCCTCCTCCGTAGTCCCCTTCCGTCCCGTCCCTTTTTCTCCACGGCGCGAGGTCGCGCCTTCCGGGAAGGGGGCGATCTGTCACACCCCAGGACTGTTTTCATTCCCCATGTGCTCTGTGCGACCTAGTTTCTGTCTCCTGTTGATTGTGTCATTTTGTTCAGGTGTGTCTTGTCAATTATCCTCATTAACGTTCCCCATATACTGTAAGTTGCATTATGTTCAGTGTTTGGTTACCCGGTCTCGTCGACGATGTGTACGTGTGTTTTCTGCCTTCTTTCTATGGATTGCCCCTATGTGGATTATTAAAGACTGTGTATCATAATCTTCTTCGTCTTCGTGTGTTCCCTCATGCACGACACCTTGACAAATATGTAACATGTACTTACTATATGGTTAGGGTTTGGCTTAGGGTTACTTGCATGTAATTATGCATAATTGCATGTAACGTGTAACAAGGACACCTTAAAACAAAGTGTTAGCAAAAAAGTACTTGTGTGAAAATCATTTGTATTAATTTTTGCACTAATTGCACTGTATCATTTCCACCATGATTTTATTTTTATTTTTTTAATTAGTGTACTTGTTTTGCAAGGAAACAACAGTGTCATTTAGACTAAATATGAAACGTGTTGTACAAAGGAAACAAAAGAAAAATATTTTTCAGTAGAATGTTTTAGTTTGTGTGGCTTTCAATCAAGATGTAATTTATGCAAAAAAAAACATTTAAATCTGTGTATTTAGGATTTAAGTTATGTTAGCTATGAAATGAGCATTAACGAGTCGACTATTACTTTAAGAGACTATATTATTTTGTATACACTAAAAAATGCTGGGTTAAATATAACCCAGCACTTGGTTTGTTTTGACCCAACTATTGGGTTGTTTTGACCAATAGCTGGGTCAAAACAACCCAATAGCTGGGTTATATTTAACCCAGCATTTTTTAGAGTGTAGAGTTTAGAAGTTTATTTTCTAAAATCAGGCATTAGCATTTTACGAACTTTCATGTCAGGATGTCAACTTACCAAGATGTCAATGTCAGCTTATATGACTTGAAACCTGGAGTTATTTGAAGGCAGTTTTAACAAACATCATGTTTTCATTTTCATACGAAACTTCCCCACATGCCTTTTTACATGCTTTTCAGAATGACTAGCAAATGTCAAAGAAAAAAATGTTTTGCCTCACGATTTTTTCCTTTTTCAAAATAAAAGACATTTGCTATGAAATATCTTCTTAGGCTGTACAATATCTCTTGAGAGCTATAATAAACGTAATTCAAGGTTCTTTTGCTGTGAAAATCACAGTAGTTCGAGTGCTGCTTTCCATTTACTGGAAAATATACCCTGCTGAAGTTATTCCCAACCCACCCTGAACCTACAATCTCAACCAGCTTATAAAGGTTAAAAACCAAGAGAATGAATCTGACATCAGCGGTGTGGAAATCGAATACATTTACCACAGCTGAGCTATTAGAGAAAAAAAATTATTGCAGGATAGATTAACATTCAAAAGTGATTATTGGATTGAGTCGAAATAGAATTACTGCTTTTGTCAGTATTGCAACATCTATAAAGATGTCAGCGATTTGGAAAGATCATTACAACCTTAAATTGTCTGCCAGGGATATGAGAATAGGCACTGGCTCATATATTACCCACAGTCCTCCTGTGGCGTGATTGAGCTGCGCCTGCTTTGCTTGTGAGAAAGCATTAATCCTGCTCTAGACGAGGGTAAATTCTTTACGTTTGCTAAGTGGATGGAAGCATTAAGATCAAGGTCTGTAATGAAAACCAAAGGTGACGTGTATGAAGAAGCCCTGGTATGAAACTCTTTCAGAGTTCAAGGAATTTCACACAAGTTGCTTTGTTCTGCAGTTTGTTTGTTTAATATGCATCATTTGATTTAACCACAGCGCTTTCTTTCTTACCTTTGCGATTTTCACCATCTTCCTTACCTCTAGTTAAGGTGAACTTCTGTCTAAGAAGAACATGCCAAAACCCGTGAAATTCTCCTTCTCTCAAGTACAACGAGGCAATAAAAGAGGTAATAAAATCAGTAATGCCCTGATGTGGAAACATAGCCTGTAATGATGTTTTTGTATCTCAATCTTCCATTTCTCACCAATTAAAACAGTTCAAATGAGCTCACCCAGCTGCATCATATTTCTCCATGCAAATGATGGGAATTTGGTTTGTTCTCCAGTGACAGTAAATCTAATAAATACCACAATTTTCTCTCTTTTTTCCTAAATGATGAAATGCAGGTGCGGAGTAATTGGTGTATTTATCCTTGAGGAAGTGATATGTCTGAAGAGAGAGAGAGAGAGAGACGGCGTGAAGGAAATAAGGCTGACGAAACTTGGTGATCAAAGACGGCCTGATATGTGAGATGTGCAGATCGACTCGCTGGAAAGAGTCCATGTGAAATTTTGGATGTAGAGAAATCTGGTTTATCTCATTTTCTGAAATAATTTCACAAAACCTTATCTGTCTTTGATGTGCAATCAGCAGATTGGTCGAAATAAAGATTGATATCCTTTAAAGGGCTCTTAAATGCATATTTGCATATGAATGAGGCACAAGTACACTGCAAAATGTTTCATCAACATGGTAACATCTATATCAACTGCTTTTATTTATTTAATTATTTATTTATTTAATTAACTCTTTAATCTTTTCTCTACAAGGGACTGTTTATTTATTTATTTTTTACACTAAGTAATTTGAAATGCAGGAATGAAAAAATGTAATTGTGTTTTGGCTGGTTTGACACCAACTTTTTTTTGATAATATTATTACCATTTAAAATAACTGTTTTCTATTTCAATCTATTTTATATTTATGCTTAAATTTATTGTAAATTTAAATTACAAAAAAGCTGAATGTTCAGTAGTCATTACTCCATGCTTCCGTGTCACATGATCACATGAGAAATCATTATAATACTGTATGCTGATTTGCTGCTGAAGAAACATTTCTTATTATTAGCAATGTTGATTAGCAGATTACATGATGAATAATAAGTTTAAAAGAACAGCATTTATTTCAAATAAATAAATAAACGTCTTTACTATCACTTTTGTTTTAAAGCATTAATGCTTTTAATGTTTTAATTGTTTTAATCCTTGTGGAGTAAAAGTATTACTATTAGTTATTATTAGTATTAGTTTAAATAAATAAATCTTACAGACCCTAAACTTTATACACACACAACACACATGATAGATAGATAGATAGATGGATGGATGGATGGATGGATGGATGGCTAGATAGATAGATAGATAGATAGATGGATAGATAGATAGATAGATAGATGGATGGATGGATGGATGGATGGATGGATAGATAGATAGATAGATGGATAGATAGATAGATAGATGGATGGATGGATGGATGGATGGATGGATAGATAGATAGATAGATAGACACCACCACTGACATTATTAATTTTTATTTAGTTTTATATAATTAATTAATACATTTTTGGCCTGTCTGGTCATGGAAAACAACATGTGAAGAGAATAATGATAAACTGATAAACTGCAATGCTAAACTGATATTGAATATTACTGATTTGTTTTAAATCTTACAAGACTACTCAACGTTTACCGAAGTCTCTATCATTTCTCAGTAAACTTTTGCGACAAACATACCTCGCTGCTGAGCAGGGCTTGTTTTTAACCAAAACAACTGATCGCCATTCAATTTAACAGATATTAGCGGCCAGGGACCAGAGTTGACTAATTTACTCCTACTCTGATGTACAAACATTAGCAACTCTTCTCTTTTTTTAGATTGGACCTGGTAATGTCTTCGCCTCCCACTCTTGTACAGCTAAATGAAAGGCTTCTGTGGCTAAATTTCCCCCTAGTTCCTCCCACTCAAGTCTAACATCATTAGATGTACTTTAGGGCAGATATTGTTTCCTATCAATTCTATTCAAACGAAACGCGAGCTCACAAGCATCGTTATGAGGCAGCTAATAAAATCATACAAGGTGTTTATGTATGCAGGATTCTCAGGAAAGGGTAATCGTGCAGCTTATTAAAAGTGAACTTGCGTACAGCCTTTCTGAGCAGGACCGACACTGCAGCTTGTGTCACCGGTGAATCAGATGACAGCAGTCAAGTGGCCGAGTCAAAGGTCACGGCTTTGCTTGCATGTTTATGGAAATGGCGTGCGAATGCACTTGCAAGGCAAACATACCAATGAACGTGAATTTGAGCTTTTTTACTTTATAGCTATAGTGTGTTTTAACATGCTCATATGACCTAAAATGCTGGGATATTTTGAAAGAACATTGGGATTAGGAAAGCATGACTTTCGTTACTGGTGTTTGCTAAGGCCAGCATCACTATTATTATTGCTCATACCGATCCCTTCACCCTCAACGCATTTAACACATTTGTGCTGCAGGGGCTTGTGACTTGTTGAGCAGAGGTCTGCACTCTTAAAAATAAAGGTGCTTCACGATGCCATAGAAGAACCTTTTTTTTTCTAAATGGTTCCATAAACAACCTTTAACATCTGCAGAATCTTTCTGTTTTACAAAAGGTTCTTTGTGGTGAAAGAAGGTTCTTCAGATCATAAAAAGGTAAGAAAGAGATGGTTCTTTAAAGAACCTTTGGCTGAAAGGTTCTTTGTGGAACCAAAAATAGTTCTTCTATGGCATCGCTGTGAAGAACCTTTTAAGCACCTTTATTTTTAAGTGTGCCATTACTTTTCTAAGTGATAACGTGATTCTAAGTGAGACTGGAAAAAATCACTGTAGAAGGGATCCAAGTCATACACAAAATATCATTGAGACTTGACTTGGGCCAGCAAGCAACGCCCTAGTAACCATGCTGAACACCACAGCGACCACCTAGCAACACCCTAGAAACCATTCAGAACTCCCTAACAACTACATATCTGTCACAATCCGCTACTGTGAGGGAGCGTGGAGCGAGAAACGAGGAGTATACTTCAAACAAAGAGACTTTAATGGACATCCATGGAACAAGGAACACACACGTAGCGGGGAGAGACGACATTCAATACCGGACGAGAAACAAGGGGCAGAACACACTTTATATACAACTTAATCAGAGGAAGACGAGACACACCTGAAATAAAATTGGAAACAATCGACATGGGAAAACTGGGTCATGGAACACGTGGGGGAGGAAAACACGAGACACAGGACTGACATTACTCCCCCCACACAACATCCAATGGGGAGGGGGGGTGGGCGCTCTGGAGGCCCCTCAGGACTGGCTTACACTGGACAGCAGGCCTCCAGAACGGCACCCGTTCCGGGACCCATGGCGGATCAGGCAGTTCAGGGCGCCATGGTGGAGCAGGCAGGCTAGGAAGCCATGGCGGAGCAGGCAGACTAGGAAGCCATGGCGGAGCAGGCAGACTAGGAAGCCATGGCGGAGCAGGCAGACTAGGAAGCCATGGCGGAGCAGGCAGACTAGGAAGCCATGGCGGAGCAGGCAGACTAGGAAGCCATAGCGGAACAGGGAACTCAGGGGGCCATGGCGGAGCAGACAGTTCAGAAGGCCATGGCGGAGTAGGGAGTTCAGAAGGCCATGGTGGAGTAGGGAGCTCAGGGGGCCATGGTGGAGCAGGGAACTCAGCGGGCCATGGCGGAGTAGGGAGCTCAGGAGGCCATGGCGGAGCAGACTGTTCAGGAGGCCATGGTGAATCGGCCTCCGTGGCCTTGGCCTCGGCACTTGGCCCAGCCTCTACGGCCGGAGCCCTATAACCCCCATCCCAAAAACATACTTGGGGAAAATATCAACCCCTAAGGCCCTCTGTGGGCCTGACTCGGGTACTGTGGCCCTCCCTGGGCTTGACTGGGGTACTGGAGCCCTCCTTGGGCTGGACGTGGGAACTGGAGCCCTCCTTGGACTGGACATGGGAACTGGAGTCCTCTCTGGTCCAGACTCGGGGACAGGAGCCCTCTCTGGGCTAAACTTGGGGACTGGAACCCTCTCTGGGCTAAACTCGGGAACTGGAGCCGACACTGGAGCTGGCTCAGGGGCTGGAGCCGACACTGGAGCTGGCTCAGGGGCTAGGATGAGGGCTGAGAACAGTCTTTTCCTCCTCATCCTCCTCCTTTGGTTAAGGGTGAACGGCGCGGCCAGCGGGCTTGACATCGGCGCAGCCGGCGGGCTTGACAACGGAGCGGCCGGCGGGCTTGAGAGTGCCGCGGTTGGCAGCCTTGACTGAGGAACGGCCGGCTGGCCCCGCTTAATGTTTATGGTCCGGTATTCTGTCACATTCCGCTACTGTGAGGGAGCGCAGAGCGAGGAACGAGGAGACGGGGAGTATACTTCAAACAAAGAGACTTTAATGGACATCCATAGAACAAGGATCACACACATAGCGGGGAGAGACGACATTCAATACCGAACGAGAAACAAGGGGCAGAACACACTTTATATACAACTTAATCAGGGGAAGACTAGACACACCTGGAATAAAATTGGAAACAATCGACATGGGAAAACTGGGTCATGGAACATGTGGGGGAGGAAAACACAAGACACAGGACTGACAATATCCAGTTTTAAAGGTGTATTTTTAATCTAATTTACAAATAATATTTATATGCAACAAACATTTTCTTAACACTTGATACTACAGTGTTGCATATGTTACACATATGACATATCAGTATATTATATAAGTGTATAAATTTGGAATAATTAAGATGTTTACAGTGTTAAATAAAAAAGGTTTTTATTTTAATATATTTTACAATACAATGTATTCCTGTGATGGCGATGCTGTATTTTTAGCCACCATTACTCCAGTGTTCAGTGTCACATTTAGATTAAGATTAAGATTAGATTTAGATTAAGCACCAAGCACTGTTTTCAGCATTTATAATAATAAGAAACTGAGCAGCAAATCAGCATATTAGAATGATTTCTGAAGACTGGAGTAATGTCTGTTGACAATTCTACGGTGGCCGAGAAGTGCAAAGCAAATCACAATTCTGAAAACAAAATAACAAATTACAAACGCAAATGCAAGTCTACAAAACAAAATAACAATTCAGAAAGCACAACAACAATTCAGAAAACATTATAACAAGTCAGAAAACACAATGACAAATTCGAAAACAAAATAACAAGTCAGAAAACACAACAACAAATCCGAAAACAAATTTACAAGTCAGAAAACACAACGACAAATCAGACAAACCGGAAAAGGTAGGTATAGTTTGAGACAGCGCCATTGGTTTGGGATTACTCACCGCTGACTGGACGAGACATCTGTCAATCAACGTATACAGGGAAGAACCAGCCGAAGAACAGCAGAGTCGCGGTAGAAAGTTCGGAGATTTATACATTTAGTTAAAAGTGACTGTAAATCTTCAGCTCCAGTGGCGCAGATGGATAAGTGCGTGCCCTTGGCTTTTTGACGCGATCGACCCAGGTTCGATCCCGCCTTCAACTTTTTGATTGTTTCCTTAATTTTTATTGAAAATAAATGCCTTTACGATGTGATACGAGATTTGAAAAGGGAGAAAAAAAAAGTTCGGCAAAAGTATGGCAAAAGTATTGATCCAAAAATATGGATCAAACCCAGGTCGATCGCGTCAAAAAGCCAATGACACGCACTTATCCAATTGCACCACTGGAGCTTGTGTTTTACATCCACTTTTAACTAAATGTAAATATACACTCCGTATATTTTATTCCAGAGTAGAGGCAATTCATACAATACTGTACTACAATACTGAAGTGCAGATAATTGCCACTATTTGCAACCAGTAGTATACTTGATAGTAGAAATACTACTATTTTAACATAGTGTAAATAGGTATTTATACTTAATGTAAATAGCATATTGCTAAAAATACTGCTATTTTCACTTAGTGTAAATAGAATCCATTGCTAATACGAGATTTGAAAAGAGAGGAAAAAAAAGTTCGGCAAAAAGCCAACAACAGGCACTTATCCATCTGCGCCACTGGAGCTGATGATTTACAGCAACTTTTAACTAAATATAAATATACACTCCGTATTTTTATTGTTGTGCTTTCTGAATTGTTATTTTGTTTTTTAGACTTGCATTTGCGTTTGTAATTTGTTATTTTGTTTTCAGAATTGTGATTTGCTTTGCACTTCTCGGCCACCGTACAATTCAGCTTTGACATCACAGGAATAAATGACATTTTAAAGTATATTCAAATTGAAAACAGTTCTTTTAAATTGTAGCAATATTTCACAATTTTACTGTATTTGTAATACTCTATTTATATGAGAGTTCTTTTAAAAGCATAAAAAAAAATAACAACTTAATTATGTATCTGTAGTTAACTGGTATTTCTCGTGCTAATAATTATCAAGAAAATGTGACAGAAATTTCCAACAACAAACGCATTTTGTAATATTAATAGTATGCATGACTAAAAATCAAACGATGTTGTGCCGTGCAGTTTTTATTCAGTAATCTATTGCAGCATCAGGAAAATCCCATCAGTTGTGCTTGCTGAGGTCCACTGGCAGACTTCTCAGCAGTGACCGTGGGAGGCCGGCTAGTGTGGGGATTTCCTCCTGTCTCCCACTCGACCAGCAACTCTGTCTGTTTGTCTCTCTCTCTCTCTGTCTCCTTATCTGGCCTGCTTCTCCTCATCCTGCACTGTGTGAACCACAACAAAGTTTCTAACGCCTGTTATTACATCTGATTGCAACTGTATTGCTATCACGGATGGATGTAGAGATGGACACGTTTCTTGAAATCAGGTCAACTGTGTCAGGAAACTTATCTCAGTGTCTATTATTAGAGACGTCCCACAACATCTTGAATAATGTTCACTTCATATAGGACCAAAACACAAAGCAAGAAACTACAGAATGTGATACCTAACTGTAAACATGATGATTATCTTTACTTTTTTGAAATTACAGATATGAAAAACAGAAACTGTTGAAGGTGCTCCAATACGGCCGTAGAATATGTAGTACCATATATTTTTAAGAATAAATCAAGCTTGTCTCTTCAATTATTCAGTTATTGTTAATGCTACAATGTGGACAAACATACACTACATGCAAAGCTCTATAAAGCACAGAATATGCTCAATGCAAGAGTAAAAGTGATGATTTACTTCACTCTTCCTAATGCTTAGACACGGCTTAAACGAAACACATCCATCTATTCAGTCAATGAGATTTATTCCTGAGGAAAATTTTCATATTCATATTTCTAATATTTCATTATCACTGCAACAGTCAGTAGAGTTATGACTGCAATAATACCAATAGCTCTGTGAATGAATCTTTTTCAAGTGCAATATGAAAAAGCTGTTTATGGAGTCATTAACCTTATAAGTTATATTAAGTACAGGAAGATTTTTCCCCAGACAAAAAGGAAGAAGGATAACTTGGACTGACAGGCTTTAAGTATAATGCTATTATTAATTCGCTAAGTTGAGGTTTGTGAAAATCGCAATTTGTCAAATTTCAGACTCTGCGACCCAGAGGAGAACTAAATGATTCATCTTGGTTGATTATCTCATATTGCCAAATAACTCACAAGTCAGTTAGGTTGGCCAATGAGAGTCGCTGTGACAAACACTAGATGTTTCCATTGTTTCGATTTTCGT
Source organism: Sinocyclocheilus rhinocerous (assembly GCF_001515625.1). NCBI lineage: Eukaryota > Metazoa > Chordata > Actinopteri > Cypriniformes > Cyprinidae > Sinocyclocheilus > Sinocyclocheilus rhinocerous. The sequence continues at coordinate 341,365 of NW_015634483.1, forward strand.
TTTTATGACCTTCTTTGGAAAGAAAATATAGTTTTGTGGAAACAAAAATGCACTAACATAGACATTCAGTCGCTCAATGAGCAGTTTTTAAACACTGACATTAAGAAGAGATCTTGATGATTGTTGTTTCGTGAATTTGATAGATAAATTATAATGATTAAAGATGATTGCATAAATGTGCTTAATAACATAATGCTATGACGATAATTTGGGTCCTTAATAGTTTTCATTATCTTATCAAATCAATAAAACACTTGAGGTCATGCTGTATTGTGGATCATGCTTTACAACGATTATGTTCACAATACAGCACATCCTTTTTTCATTAATTATTGCTCTTATAAAAAAATAATAATAATAATATGGCTAAATGGATTTGTGTCAGGTCATTCATAACTGTCTGTCAGTCAGCACCCAAACAGACCCTATTAACCATCCCCCCAGTGACCTCTGACATCAACACCTTCACACAGCTGTCCAGTGTAGTGTTATTATAGGAACAGATTCATTCTGAGGATGGACTTCATTTTTTTTTTTTTAATAATTAGAATTGTGATTACTTGCATAATTAGAATTAGGAACAATGAATGTCTGAAAAACATTTTTCCTGAATGATCAATTGTGATATTTTGGGATATTTTGCTTCCATACAATGTCTTTTTTTTTTCAGACTATTGGAAAGAAAACATCCAAACTACACATTTACAGTATGTGTTTATTTCATCTACTTGTGTCTGTAGATTTCAATTGCAATACATGTCTATAAAGAAATAGTTCACCCAAAAATGAAAATTTGTTGGAAATGACCCTCAGGACATTCAAGATGTAGATGATTTTGTTTCTTCATCAGAACAGATCTGGAGACATTTAGTATTACATAATGTGGCTGCTTTTATCAGCTGTTTGGACGTTCATTCTGACGGCACCCATTCACTGCAGAGGATCCATTGGTGAGCAAGTGATGTAATGCTGCATTTCTCCAAATCTGGTCTGATGAAGAAACAAACTAATTTGTATTTTGAATGGCCTGAGGGTTTTTTGGCTGAATCATTCTTTAAAGTCCCATGCTGTTAGGTTTTCTCCTGCACTCAGCCAGAAATCGCCACTTCAGTAGTACTTACATGCACCATTCTAACTATATTCTGAAGGATTTTGCTGAGGGGTTTGTAGTTCTTATATCTTTTGCATGATTTAAATTACATTTTATTCCTAAACATGGTGAACATTTTTTCTTGATGTTGAGAATATTTTCTAACATCCAAATTATATCCATCCAAACAAAATGAAATGAAACAAGAATTTTGAACCTGACTTTATCCAATGTTTTGATTTCTGTTCTGCGAATGTATGCAAATGTACGTATATTTAATTAAGTACTGCCTTATTGGCATATTTAAACATAATGTTTCAGAAAACATGTAGGCCTAATACACACATCAACTGCCTTAATGTACTGCAACTTAGAGAGAATGTATGGTGATATCTATTAGTTTTACACTTTCACCTGTAATGTTTTGCTTTATCACTGGTGTTTTTCAAGGCTTGATTCTCATCCACTGTATATCCAGTTTGAACCACTTGAGAAAGTTGTGAGAAAGCCGAACACCTGACAGTGGTGAGAGCGGTCTGCTAGTTTAACATGTGTAAGAATATTTGTCAGGCACATTAGCTCACTGTGGGGTTCCCATTGTGTGTAAGGGGGCGGCCTTCAAAACCCCCAGCACATTCCCTTTCTGTCTTTTAGGGCACTCTGTGTAGGAGGCTATGTGGGATTCCCCATACAACAGCTCCAAAAGCACATAGGAACCTGCCTCTGCTCATCGACAGAATACCCGCTCTAAGCAGAATCCTTCGTGTCGGGACAGAGGAGAGCGCAGAGGACAAAGAGAGCGGCAGAGGAGCAGCAGTTAGTCAGTCAGACTCGGGGAGAGTGTGGGCTGCAGCATTCTGCCTCCTGAGTAGCTGGGGGTCTTCTATAGCTTGGCTGGCTCATCATTACTTTTCAGGCCAGACTTCAGCCAGGTGAAAGATGTGACGGGCCATCCTCCTACACGCAGATTCCAGTGGACACTGGGCACGCTCTCTCACAGCTGTCAGCTGTTGTGACGTGCTGACAGAAGAAGAGCGACAGGAAGAGCAGGGACTGCCACACACATAATGGAGCTTACTAGCTCACTACTTACTCAGTACTGTACAGTATGCACTATACTACATCGCCTGTGGTAACACGTTATTCCCCACTATAGATATTATACTAACTATAAGTAACTTTGCAATTACATGTCACCTGCCAGTCATTAAAGTATTAGTAGACTGTCTGCTTAAGTTCTGCTTACACTTTATTTTGATGGTCCTCCAACAAACTATAACTAAGTAAACTATAAACTATAAGTAACTTTGTAAGAACATATCAACTTATTGTACTAACCCTAACTCTAACCCTAATCTAACAGTTTACTAATACTCTAAAGAGAGTTAGCTGACAAGTCAAATGTTTTTTTTTTTAAGTTTTAACAGGAGGCATTATCCCACAATAAATGATACAAACAGTAGTATATTACAGTGTTGTCACATGACCTCGCTAGAGTTACAATAAGCATAAAAAAAGGCAGTAGAATTTGGCAGTCTGATGAAACAATGTGTCAAGAAAGGGTTGTTAAAATTGCAGCTGATACTTGTCAAAAGTTTAGGGTTGGTGTGATTTTAAATTTTTTAAAGAAGTCACTTATTCTCACCAAGGCTGAATTTATTTGATCAAAAATACAGTAAAAACAGTATTTTTTTTTTAATTTTAAATAACTTTTCTATTTTAATGTATTTTAATTTAAAATAATAGATTTCTGTGAAATTTCTGTGAATCATGATCCTTCAGAAATTATTCTAATATGCTGATTTAATGTTCAAAAACATTTCTTATTATTTTTAAGCTGAAAACAATGCTGCCTAATATTTTTGGGGAAACCGTAATAGATTTTTGTCAGGATGCTTTGATGAATAAAAAGTTCCAAAGAACAGCATTTATTTGAAATGCTGTAACATTATACATTTCTTTGCTGTCACATTTGATTAATTTAATGCAGTATTAATTTCCTTTTAAAATCTTAATGATCCCAGACTTTTGAACTGTAGTGTAAAATCAGTTTCATACCATACATCAAATAGGAAATGGAAAGTCAAGCAAAACACATTGCATTGTGATAGACAGCATTGCACACAGACTGTGTTTGAAATTCTCTGAGTAGGTATTTCTTTTGAATAAGTAATAGTGAAAGTTAAAAAATGTTATATAGTATGTGTGTAATATGAATATAATCTGGACATTCTTTATTTGTAATTTTTATTTTTGTATTTTTATTTATTGTCATGTGACCTACCAGCATCAGTTGTGTTGCTTCAATACTCCACAACTCCTCTCCCATGGCCTCACAGGACAGCAAACTGTCCACTGGATGCACACTTAAGAATCTCACTGGAAACAGTAGGTCATCCAGGCTTTCTTTGCAAACTGATTTATGAATATTGTGAATTCAGAAATACTGCTCTGTTCACATACTATTTTTGCCTACTATATAGTAGGAAAAGCATCTCATTGCTAGTTTTACTTGATCTTAGTGCTGTGTTGGACACTAGATTATGACATACTCATTGACCGATTACAGAACTATATTGGTAGTCAAGGGCAGTGTCAGGAATATGGACCTGTTTTGCTGTGTTTTCCCTCCCCATGTGCTCCGTGACCTAGTTTCTCCCTTGTTTGATTGTGTCATTTGGTTCAGGTGTGTCTCTTCTATTACCCTCATTTAGTCTAGTATTTAAAGTGTAGTCTGTCCTGTGATTCCTTTGTCCGGTGTCGTCCTTACTTTGTGCTACGTGTGTGTCCCTGCCTGCCCTATGTTACCACTTTTTTGGATGAATAAAGACTGTTACTCGTTACTCTCCTCCGTCTCCGCGTTCCTCACCTCCACACAGTAGTAACCATGACAGAACACCGGACCCTCAACAAAAAAAAGGGTTTAGTTGCGTGTTTCCCCCCTGTTTTGTTTCCGCGTTTTGTTCAGTGTTTTGTTTACTGTTTTTTTTGTGGACCGAAACGTTGCGTGTGATAAATAAAGTTTAAGAATGAGCAAGTATTGATAGTGTGCAGGTTCGTTACTTATTTTTGATTCAACTGTTTGTTTGATTTTGTTCCCAATCACCTATCATCGTTTCAGGTGTGCTGAGTTTACGTTGATTGAGTTTACTGTTTTTCCCCCATGGATCCCCTCGCCGCTTTGTTCACCTCCCTAGCCCGTAAAGACCTGCCCTTTGAGGAGTATGCGGTTGAGTTCAGCCAGCTTGTTGTTTTAACGGCGTTCGGCGATGCTGCGCTGAACTCACTGTTCTTGATAGGGGCAAACTACCACTGCCCTGTCGACCTCCCAGACACCACTGGACTGAGCTGGAGGGAAGGGATCATCCGGTGACTGGAGAGCGTCTATCCCCGATCCAGAGCACAGATCCCCGATCCTCTCCTCCCTCCTTCGTCGGAGCACTCTGTCAGTCCTGTGCCCACGTCAAGCCCAGAGAGGGCTGCTATTCCCATGTCTGGCCCAGGGAGGGCCACAGATCCCGAGTCAAACCCAGAGAGGGCTCCTATTTCCCCATCCAGCCCAGAAAGGGCTTCTGTTCCCGAGGGTGGCCCAGAGAGGGCTTTCGTTCCCAAGTTCGGCCCAGAGAGGGCTCCTGTTCCCGAGTTCGGCCCAGAGAGGGCTTCCGTTCCAGAGTTCGGCCCAGAGAGGGCTTCCGTTCCCAAGTTCGGCCCAGAGAGGGCTTCTGTTCCCGAGTTTGGCCCAGAGAGGGCTTCTGTTCTCGAATTAGGCCCAGAGAGGGCTCCTGATCCTGAGTTGGGCCCAGAGAGGGCTCCCGTTCCCAAGTCCAGACCCGAGAGGGCTCGTATCCCCGAGTCCAACACAGAGAGGGCTTCCGTTCCCAAGTTCAGCCCTGGGAGGGCTCTTGCTCCTGAGTGCAACCCTGAGAGCCCGGAGGCTCAAAAATAACCCACGCACCCGCCCGCTCATGCCTCCTCCACCACTTAGTGATGGGAGAAACTAACCATTTCAAAGCTTTGAATCAACTGAACCAATTGCTTCGCAAAATGATTCACTGTTTCGAAGCGCTCGAAACACTGCACGCTGGTGACGTCTGCTGGTCAAAACTGTGTAAATGCAACAAAAACTCAGGCTAAAACATGCATAAAAACTGCTTTTTACAAACCCAATGCAAATGCTTTCTTGAAAGTATAATATATTAAATGCAATCAAAATAATGAAATACCATTAAATATGAAGTGTCTGTATAATATGTGTTTTTAAAATAATTATTATTAATTTGCAGGACAAATTGTTTGTTTGTTTTATGGAGAGCTTAAACAGGCCAGTAAAAGACTACAACTCATCCTTTTAATTACTAAATTTGTTGTTAAAAATGTCTACAAATTGATAAAACTGATCCGAGATCAGAGACGATCAATGGTTCGCCGCTGGGAGGCGAGCTCAATGAACTTGCATGATTCACGGATTCACAGAGAACACCCCCCAAAGGCAAGCTATTGAAATTTCGAAATGTTTCGAAACAGTTATGACGTAACGAAGTCTCGTTTACTGAAATCACGTGACTTTGGCATTTTGATACGCGCTCCGAACCACTGTTTCGAAACAAATGTTTCACAAAGGTTTCGAAGCTTCATGAAGCAGTGTTTCAAAAGCGGCCATCACTACCACCGCTGTCATCTGGCAGCACCTCTGCTCACCCTCAGCCCACCATCTGTTTGGTGCGAGCACCGCGGGTCTGCCAGTCTCCATCATCGGCGTGGCTGGAGAACCCCTTGCCTCCGCCTCCAGCCTCTGAGTCCCGGACTCTGCCTCGACCCATCGCCCCAGCGGCTCCACCATGGCTCCTAGCTCCCTCCTCTCCACTGTGGTCCATCAGTCCACTGGCTCCGCCGGGCTCCCTCTTCCCTCTGGCTCCGCCTTGGTCTGTCGTCGACCATCCGTCGCCTCGGGATTCCACTCCTCCGGCTGCGCCTCGTCCCTCCATCCCTCCAGCTCTGTCAGGCTCCTCCTTCCATTCGGCTTCTCCTCGGTCCTCTGTCGCTCCGGCTCCACCGCAGCCTTCCGGATCCCCGCCTCCGCATCGGTCGCCTGAGCCATCTGTTCCACCTCAGCCCTCCGGATCCTCCTCATCACCCTGGCTCATCGGCTCTCCGTCTCTGCCTCGGGCTCCTCCGCTGCCATTGGTTGGCCCCCTGGAGTCGTCAGCTCTTCCTCCTCCATGGCTCCTTCCTCCGTCGGCTCCACCGTGGGTCGCCATTACGGCTGTGGCCTGGGTCCCACCTGGCGCCGCATGCTCCAAGTCCCTCCTCTCTCCTCCCTGGCTCCTCCCTCCTTCATCCCTCCCGGGTGTCCGTCCTCCTCCCGAGCCTCCTCCCAAGGTCCCACCCGTCCCTCCCTCTGTTGTTTCTACAGCGCGAAGACGCACCTTCCGGGAGGGGGGGCAATATGTCTGGAATATGGACCTGTTTTGCTGTGTTTTCCCTCCCCATGTGCTCCGTGACCTAGTTTCTCCCTTGTTTGATTGTGTCATTAGGCTCAGGTGTGTCTCGTCTATTATCCTCATTTAGTTTATTATTTAAAGTGTAGTCTGTCCTGTGATTCCTTTGTCCGGTGTCGTCATTACTTTGTGCTACGTGTGTGTTCCTGGCTGCCCTATGTTACCCCTTTTTTGGATGAATAAAGACTGTTACTCATTACTCTCCTTCATCTCCGTGTTCCTCGCCTCCACACAGTAGTAACCGTGACAGGCAGGCTTTAAGATGGTTTAGATCCAACCTGTCCGATCGCTATTACTTTGTCCATTTAAATGGGGAATCATCTCAATTAATGCCAGTCAAGTATGGAGTGCCACAAGGATCTGTCCTAGGCATTCATAATAAGCGAATGTAAAATGTAAAAGATTGGATGACCAATAATTTGCTCCTAATAAATTTAGATAAGACAGAGATATTACTAATTATAACATATAAAAACAGTAAATAGAATCTCTTAGATTACAATTTGCATCTAGACGGATGTAGTTACTTCCTCTACAGTCAAAAATGTGGGTGTTATATTAGACAGCATATTTACCACGTTACAAAAACAGCATTCTTCAATCTTAAAAACATTGCCAAGCTACGGAACATGCTACCTGTTTCTGATGCAGAAAAGCTAGTTCATGCATTCATGACCTCTAGACTGGACTATTGTAATGCACTGCTAGGTGGTTGTCCTGCACCTTCAATAAACAAGCTACAGGTAGTCCAAAATGCAGCTGCTAGAGTCCTTACCAGGTCAAGAAAATATGATCATATTACACCAATTTTACAGTCTCTGCACTGGCTACCTATTAAGTTCTGTTTCAGTTAAAAAATATTACTACTTACTTACAAGGCCTTTAATGGTTTAGCCTCTGCATTACATGTAATTAACTAACTGCATTATTTTTACTGTACATTTCTGCCATATGGACATCAGCTTAACCACTGATAAGCTACTGCTATAATGTAGAAAGTTTAATTTCCTGTAAAGCTGCTTTGCAACTATTTGAATTGTGAAAAGTGCTATACAAATAAACTTTAATTGAATTGAATTGAATTGAAAAGCTAAGCATTCAGAAAAAAGTTCAAACAATACAGAATGCACATACAATATATTTCTGAAGAAATAAGAGCAGCATGATTAAATGCTCTTCTGAACATTAAACACCTAGCCGTGGTGCTTCAGAACATCACATAGTTAATATCGAGCTCAGAAGACATCATTCATGTACTAAATAAAGGATCGGTCACACAAGTGTCAAGTTAGCAGCATGTGAAACAGGTTCACAATGAATCCCACACATACACGGCAGTTAGGATCGCTTTGAAGGAGAAAAGCAGGCTAACTTTGCACCTCAGAGGCCAGAACAAAGGCAGCTCTGTTCCAGTGGCCTGCTGTACATGAACGGACAGACTTTTTTTCAATGAGTTATGACTCGATTCACATTTGTCCGTTGTCTCGATGGACACCCACGGTGTTCCAGCGACTGCATTCTGATACAGTACACAAAACACAGAGAGTCCATGCTAAATATGGGTTATTTACACTTATAATCAACATGACTGGCTTGTGAATCACAAACATTGCATTCGAAATATACATGTCTTATATTTTGTGGAAGAATACAGTTTCAAATGTCTGTTGAAATATCTCAAATGAGATCTCTTTAATATGTCGATTGTTTCTCTCGGACAGCAATGAGACTAAATGAAGAGCAAATGATTTTTTTCTCTGCTTAGTAGCCTCATGTCTCCTGTTGAGTTTCTGAAGAGACCTCAACAGCGTCTCAAAACTATGCCCAGGTTTGGCAAGATATTTCAATATTATGAACAAACATTTTTTTAATCAAATTCTTGCCAGACCAAATGATCTGAGCTATGCTATCAACATTCATCGACTTGTGTCTTTTTTGTATTTCTCCTGAGGAAATGTTTGAGAGCCAGATGAGACAATGAATCAACATTGAACTAAACTGAACCAAATAATGACACTATTGTCTTCTGTAGAGCTGCTATACAAGTAAAACTGAAGCTGTTTAAAAACTGTAACAATTTAATAACAAATTTGGCAACATTGGCACTGTTATTTTCATGTTTATTACCGTGAAGCTGCTTTGAAACAATCCGTATTGAATAAAGTGCTATATAAATAAATGTGACTTGACTTGGCTTAAAAGTAAATTAAGTCACATGAGCTTCGAAGGAGTAACTTCTGAGCAATATAAATTAAATGTAATATCATTGAATGTAAAAAAAAAAAAAATCAAACAAATGCAGCAAAAGGCTGATCAAAGGTTTTTGTATGAAATGTGCATTGCCTGGCCTTATATTGCCCTGAGAGTGTTGTGAGTGTATGGCAGGGCGGTGTTTAGGCTGTGATTCATGAGGTTGTATCTGATCCAGTTCTGTTCTCTATTAGTAGTAATTGAAGAGCATTTGGATAAAGCAAGTGGCACTTGACAACAAAAACAAAGCACTTGAGCTGATGACGTCACCGGTTAATAAGTGCACTCTTTGAATGAACAAAATATTATGCTGTGCAAGGAATGTCCAACCACTGGACAGAAAAACACACAGCATATAATCTTGACTGTGTCTTTGATGTATGTGTATGATATTTCACATTGTTACACTGACCAAAGTGTCTGAGGGATATCAAATACCCCCTTAAATGTTACATTGGGACCCATTTTATATTAAAGGTCTTACTACTATGTACTAACATTTAAATAAATCATCTGATACAATGCACTTAATGTTCACATACACGTTTGACCAATTAATTACATCTATACATGCTGATGATGACACACAACTCTATCTCTCATTTCAACCAGATGATCCAACGGTAGCTGCACGGATCTCAGGCTGCCTGGCGGACATCTCGGCATGGATCACTTTCCAGAACATGATCTTCCCACCCCTATCCGGAATGTTGAATCCCTGACAATTTTTAAGCGACAGCTGAAAACTCATCTCTTTCAACGCTACTTGACTTCATCTTAAATTAAAAAAAAATGATGAAAACAAAACTTTGTCTTTCTCTTTATTTATTCCTTCCCTTTCTAGCTTGTACTTATTTGAACAATGCCTAAAACTTGGTATTACAAGCACCTCCTGTGTCTATTGGCCTCTTTAAGAACAATTGCTTTATGTATTCCCCAATTGTAAGTCGCTTTGGATAAAAGTGTCTGCAAAATGACTAAATGTAAATGTGTAAATGTAAATGTACACAACAAACAAACAAATAAATAAAAACAAAAATACTGGAGTATATTTTAGAAGAAAATACAATTTCAGTCTTCCTACTTCAAAATTTCATATTTAATTCAATGTGTTACTTGCTGTTTCTTTGTACTTATTTTCGAAATTTACTAGTAATCTCTTTTCGTCTTTTTTTTTTTTTTACTGCAATAGCAAATATTTACAACAGACAATAACAAATGGGGACATACGGTCAGCACATAAGAGTCAAATACAAAGGCATTGATACGAGATGCCATCAATGCCTTTGAATATTAAAATAAATATATTTTTATATGTTATACTAATTTATATGTATTAAATAATATTAAAATAAAATGATAATATGTTATAGTTAACAGGGACAAAGATATATGCAAAGAATAAGAAAAAAATACTTTTATCTGTGTTGCTTTGCCGTTTTGCTGCGTTATTATGAAGTAAATTACACGTCATTTACATGACATTAGAGAGGAATACTGTTACGCTTATTTACCATATTTATATTATACTCCAAGGTACTTCATATTATAGATACAGGTCTAAAAAAAAGTACCCATTTGCACTACTATTATGCCAGGTCCAAGAAACACGGTAAACTTTTTTGGTTGTTAATTATCTGTTTTTATACAGTCTATGGTAAATATTGAATTTGTAGGACAAAGGCGTCCTCTAGTGGTGAGGTAACATCACAGCATTCCAGAATAGATTTTGAACACGGTTTCATCTAGTGAGTGAGACACGTCTGAGACTAAAACATGTCGCTTATGAATGTGATATGATTTCGCGTGATTTACTAAGTAGAAATGATAAAAAGAAAAGCGTTGTCACGTGACGCGCGTTGCTGTGAGGTGACGCGGCGGTGACGTCGCGGAGGGGGAAGTTGTTGTTTTTGCTCGTCTATTGTAGCAGTGGATCAGCAGCCGGTGAAACCAGAGTCTCTGGTCCCGGAATAAAGACAATAATGTGCCAATGAGTCTCTCGTGCAGTTGATGAAGTAATGGAGGTGCTGGACAGTCCTCTCAATCTCGTAAGTGTCTGTTTACAAGCTACATTAGCATGCTAGCATCTGTTAGCATAGCCGCATTTCATCTCCTAACAAATTAAAATAAAGCGGCGAAGAGGCTAACGTACCCGGGTCTTTAATTCATTTAACCGTCATGTGAAGACGTCGTATAAACCTTGTGCTATTTTAATGTAACGTTAGTCGGTTTTAGTTAGCCTCCATGTGTGTGTTTGTTTACTGCTGGCAGCTGATCAAACGCACACACTGACTTATGACTCGAAATGTGTGCTTTATTATTTCCTAGAGTCTTATGACCGATGGCAGTACGTTACTGTTGACTGTTCGTAATATAATCCTGAAATTGAGAGCAGAAGGATCTGTTTACTTTGAAGTTATGATTAAATATACAGCGTATTTAATATATCTTTATAGATACATTTCAGTGATAGTTGGGTCCAAAGATCACTAAATTCTTCTAAAAACAATATAAATGAATATTATATGTAATATACTTTAATTTAATACGTATTCATAAGAACATCTTCCCCTTGTGAAAAGGTACACTTTAGCATACTTTTAAAAAAAGAGTACTTATGGAAATAATATACTTTTAATAATAGTATATTTAAGTGCAAACTGAATGTGATGTTATGAATACTTATTGCATGTAATTTATATATATATATATATATATATATATATGTTATAGTTTAAATTTATATTAAATGCAAGTATTTGAACCTGACCCACTTGAGTAGTACATTTTGTATGCATTTCATAATTCTGTTCTCTTTGAAATCGGTTTAATGTGTACTGCGAAATGTACTGTGTTTATGGGAAGCGAAATATAATTTCTGTTGAATCCTGTTTTTGTTTTGTAATGGTGATGATGTAATGTAGTGCATTTAAAATATATCAATTTGAAATGTAATATCAAATCACGCTACAGCAAAAGTACCTTACATGTGTTTTAGTGAGTTAGTCACATCTCAATAAGTTTGATTCTTTAAGGATGACTAAAAAATGTTTTATTTTTAAATGTACTTTACTTTTATGATTTTAAATAGACTACAAGTACACATACGAATTAAGTGCACTTCTTTTTCACAAGGGTCAATGGAACCAAGAACACCTGACCATCTGTAGAAAGATTTCGCATGATCAATGTCAAAAATATATGTATTTCCAAGTTTAAATTAGATTTTGACTGTCAGATTTTCATTGTGGTCTCAGACGCCACTGTAAACACTGGATACTTGTGCTTTGGGATAAATATGTTGATGTTGATGATTGCCTGGGTGTGTGATTAAACATCTTAGTTAAAATCGGAGTTCACATTTAGTCCTTGAGTGAAATGAGGTTAACAGTGGAGGGTCTGAGCATGAGACTTGAGTTCCTAATGATCTCCTTGGACTGCTAGGTGAACTACAGCAAAATCGAAGCAGATCATAACATAGCTGGAGCTGGAGTGGTGGAGGTATGACAGAACAAGCATTGTCACATCGGTTTATATACCCATCCATTGAGATTGAAAGGATTGGATGAACTTTTCTTTAGAATCTCATGTAGGTTTAGAGTTAATCAGGGGAAATACTGTAGCAGCAGGTAATGAGCTGTCATTGAGTATCTGTACTGTGTTAATAAACTCAATGAAATAATGTCATCTCTTTCAGGCCCATCAACAGTGCAGGAAAGCAGACCGCTTGCTGGCTGCAGGGAAATTTGAAGATGCCATCTCCTGCCACAGAAAAGCTGCAGGTTGGTTTAGGTTGTTCGGACACTAATTGTTTCTCATGGGGACATCTGTGAAAATAAATTTACACGACACCTCGGATTCGGATTTAGTTCTGTGATCCCGCTAACCTGGCAATGTGGTCAGTCACATGATTGTCAGCTGTAAACAAAATGTGTTATTTGCTTGGACAATTCATTCATTCATTCATATTTATTTTATTAGGAAAACAATATCCTATTTGTTTTTTAATTATTAAAATATCTAGTTAAAAAGACAAATATTGATGCACTATATTTTAAATTGCTTTCTGTCCTGCATTTTATCTCTAAAAATGGATGTTATTTTAAAAAAGTGGAATTTAGCAGAAATAAATTCTTGACCAGGGTACTTGTTAGACTAGTAAAATGAATTTAATTCAGTGAAGTTAAAAAAAATTTAAATGTAAAGAATTAAAACTACTTCATAGGGCTGGACAATAATTCAATATCAATATATATTGCGATATAATTTTTTTCAATAACGATGATATGATTTTTAAACGCATTTCCAATAATTCAATATGCATTACCAGTGTTTCCCATACATTGATTTATTTGTGGCTGTTGACGCCGTTTGATAAACATAAGCATTGAATGTTTCAAAATCAAAATGTGGTGTGGGTGTTTTATATGAATGTATGTTTGAAAGGAGCCGACTGTCTTCAGAAAAGTTTAGATGGCATTTTTATTTTATCTCATAAAGTAGCATTCATGAGTGCAGCACTGCTTTCTTTACAGCCGTTACTGGGGAAACCACTGTTTCTGCTGCTCCCAAAGCACCTCCTGCTGGCAGAGAATGGATTTGCATTTTATATAAGCCCGTCTCCAGCAACATGTTTTTGTTGTTACTCACTCTTTTTACTGTTTTATGCAGCAACTCTGAGCAATTGTAATATTCTTTATCCTGGCTGAAACACTTTTGTTTCAATCTGTAAGAATAATCAGCCTATATTATAGTTTAAAGTTAAAGATATTAATATTAATAAGGTGTGTCTGAGAGTCTTATGTTTGTTTGAAGGTGATTTCACATTTCTTGTTTGTATGAAGGCTAAATGCAAATAAAAGGCAAAGCAAGTTTATTTATATAGCACATTTCATACACAATGGTAATTCAAAGTGCTTTACATAAAGGAAGTAAAATAATCATTAAAAAATATAATCACATTAAAAACAAGGAATTTAAAAAAAAACCTTTTAAAATTAATTAAAAATAGATTTTAAATGAATTAAAACAGTTAAGAATAGAAAATGATTATACATGAAATACAGTGCAGTCAGTTCGGACGTAGCACAGTGCTCATTCAGTAAATGCACAGCTAAACAGATGAGTTTTGTGTAGGGCTGGGTATCGAGTTCGATACTTTTTAGGCACCGACCGAATTGCCTCGATACCATCGAGTATCGAAAAACGTCTTGTCGTTCGGTACCAAATTTCGATACCTAAGGGGTTAATCTCATCAGCGTCAGTGAGCCAATAAGCCTGCAGCACTAGCCGGTGTGTTCGACTAGAGGCGCGGCGCAGATCGATCATCCGCGAGAGCGATTCGAAAGCGCACGGAGCAGTCTGCTCTCTTTAGCTCTCGTGGTACTGTAATACCACCAGTATAGAGTAGCGCGGGAGCTGCGTGGAGTTCCGATCATATGCAGATGTCCGTTCATACTAACCAGAGCCTACAGCTCTGATACTAACGTTACACGACCGAAAGCGCGTGTTATGTGACCATTCATGCAAACTGTAGCATCATGCTAACTAAAAGCAGATTCCCCTTGTTTTGTGTGAACCCTTGGTATTTTTTAACGGACTTGATCCTAATGATCTGAGTGGTCTGTTAGGTTTATATTCAGTGAGCATATCTGCAATGTATTTAGGTTCTAGGCCATTGAGTGAATTATAAACGAGTAAAAGTACTTAAATATCAATCCTAAATATAAATGGAAGCCAGTGTAAGGACCTAAGGACTGGTGTGATATGCTCAGATTTTCTGGTTCTAGTCAGAATCCTGGCAGCAGCGTTCTGGATGAGCTGCAGCTGTCTAATGGTCTTCTTGGGAAGGCCGGTGAGGAGACCATTACAATAGTCCACCCTGCTGGTGATAAAGGCATGAACAAGTTTCTCCAAGTCTTGACTGGAAACAAAACATCTAATTCTTGCAATGTTTTTGAGATGATAGTATGCTGATTTAGTTACTGCTTTGACATGACTACGGAAACTAAGGTCTGACTCCAGAATCACACCAAGATTCCTGACTTGATTTTTAGTTGTTTGACCCCTGGAGTCAAGGTATACATTCACCTTGAGAACTTCATCTTTGTTTCCAAATGCAATGGCTTCAGTTTTCTTCTTGTTTAACTGAAGAAAGTTCTGGCACATCCGTATGACCTGAACCATTTGAGGACGATCCCAGAAAGCCAGACCCAGTTTTCCAGTCTCTCTAGAAGTATGTTATGATCGACAGTGTCAAACGCAGCTCTGAGAGAAAAGGTGAACATTAATTTATTTGTACCGTTTTTATTTCTAAAATATTATATAGTTTTATAGGAGGTTTCATAGACTTGGCAAATTTTTATTTTTTTAGAAGTTTGTTGGTACAGGTACAGTTGTGGGTGTTCTTGGCAGTTTTTCTGAGACCTTTTTTAAAATTGTTCATATCGATATCGGAATTCGAATATCGTATTGACTGGAATTAAGAAATATATTGTGATATCAATTTTGGCCATATCGTCCAGCCCTAATACTTCATGGTAATTTTATATAAATCTATATAATAAATATTTAAAAAATGTCATTAGTTTACATGTTTATGTTCTGTTTTTTTATTGTTCTTGTTAACAGCTCCCATTCCTTGTAGTGGAGCTGTAGTTTCATCTTTTAATTAATCAAAGTATCCATATTTCTAATGCGTTCACCTTACCGTGAAGTGCAAAAGTTAGCATACACTGCTTGGCAGTGGTTAAAAAGGATTTACAGAAAAATTGGATTGATCCAAATTTTTCACAAAATCACAGATGTAGGTACCACACAACCTTGGTGTTTGTCAAAAAGCAGTAGGTCATTCAGTTGTACATTTGTACACAGGTGGTGGGAGAAAAACACAGACATTCTGGATTCGAACAGCAATAAAATCACAGACTAACCTGTGTAAATGTTGAATGCATCCTCATGAGAAGCAGTTTTTTATGTGTAAGGCTTTAGTCTCCTTTGGTTTGTCTCACAAAGAGCGCCAAAGCTCGGCGAGTCGAATTTGAGCCTAAACAATATTTTTTGTACAATCTATGAGTACCACTGGGCTCAACTTCAGATTGGAAGTGTGTGCTTAATTAACTTATGTCATGTCTCCACAGAACTTCTCAAGGAGGCCATGAAGCTCACCGAGTGTGAACAGGTACGCCTAGATGGTCCTCATTGTCCTGCATTTTCTTTATTATTTATCGTGGATAAAATTGACAATAGCTGCTTTTCCACTATCGTGCCGAACGGTTCTAAGAACTGTCGGGTACGGTTCCAGTTGTATTTCCACATGAGCCTGGTACGGTGCGGCACTATTACAAACCGTTCTCGGCCTGGAATTTTCGGCACGGTTAGACAACCGTGCTGAGCCGTGCTGGTAGAGTGCGTGTGCGTGACGTCGCCACTCTGTTGCCTGGCTACCAGTTTCTCCATAGCTGGCTAAGCGGAAGCACGCTATTTTATCAAACAGCTATGCTACGTTCAATATAAAAAAGAAAAAATGCCTGAGACAGTCTGTGGAGGAAACATTTGCACTTATTGATATTATACCCGTCGTCGCCTTGTGTTTATTTTATTTTTCGCGTCGAGTTGTATCCTTTTTTCTGTTATTTAACGAAGTAAATATCAGATAAAAAAGGAGTCCCAAAAACAGAAATATCTGATCATCATCCATATCGCTGTTTACATTACACTTGTGTTACCAAGGCAACGACTGATGCATTTGTATTACATTCCAAAGAGCTCCATTATCAGCACCACAGTGGAAAATGAAACCGTATCCGTGCTGACTGGCACGGAATGGAACGGTTAAGCAAAGAGAACCGTTCGACCCGATAGTGGAAAAGCGGCTTATGAGATGTTTCTTTCCTGTTAGGCTCGCTTGTCTCTGGAGCTTCAGAGGGACAGTCACATCAAGCAGCAAAGGCTGATCGAGGAGCAATGGAAGCGAGCAAAGCGAGAGGACAAGCCCAGAACGCTCCAGCACGTTCCCGCCTCAGACCAGACGCCACGCCGCCACCTACAGCCGGCCGGAGCCACCACAGACGTCTCCCAACCCTCCGAACGAGAGTACGACACCTGGCTGTATCTTCTGAAGAACAAAGGCACTGTCCCAGAGCCCTGCGCTGGCAGTAAAGCCCAGAAAGACGACAAAACCCGTTTAGAGGAGCAGCAGACCACCATCGACGACCTACGCAACCTGGTGGACCGGCTGGTGTCTGAAAACGAGCAGCTGAAACGGGAGAACGAGCAGCTGCGGGCGGAGAACGCGCGGCTGAAGAAGGAACCCTACGCCGATGCCGACTTCGTGGAGCGGTCGGAGCTATGGGTGCTTCCGCAGACGGCCGAGGAGCGCAAGGCCAAGGACATTCCCATCCCACAGCTCCCTCCGCTGGAGATGCCCACTCAGGAGATCCCTCTGGAAGACCTGCCCGGCCTGGAGCTTCCTGAGGACATCCAGCAGGAACTGCAGGAGCTGCTGGACGGGGAGAAGCTGTGACTGCTCGCACTCAAAACACGCACCAAAGGGAGACTTCGATCGCCGTTGCATGCCAGCGAACACGCAGAGGAGGCACATTCACGGCGAAGCAGCCCGGTGGCGTAAATGACGGTTCTCACAACCGTCGGGTTCACGACTTCTCAGTGGCACCCCGCAGCGATTGGATGTACAAAGAAAGAAAACAACTCTTTTTGAAGTACGTGTGCCTTTTTGAACATTTCTAATGCATTTTTTTTTTTTTGTTATGAAGTACGAGTGAAAAGGGATATCGGAGATTCTGTCGAACACTATGTTATCAGACTTTTTATCAGCAGGTGAATTTGCCTCTTGCAAAATCCCACTTTCAATCGAAAACTATTTCCTACACAGACACTGTGAACTATATGTGTGTGTGTGTGTGTGTGTGTGTGTGTGTGAGGGTTTTGTGCAGTATCTGTTGATCAGCACCATCGTTGTCGACGTTGTGGTTATGCAGTTTCAGTCGTCTATCAACGGCGCAGATTTAGGGCATAGAGGAAGCCGAGAGGCCTCAATGCAATTAGTTATGCATTCTGTTTCCGTACACTGATAACCAGCTTGCAGCACTTGTTTTGCCTTATTGCAATTAGTACAAAGCCCAGTCATGATGTCATCTCTGGACGATTTGTAGCAACTTATTAAACAAAAACAGTGGTGGATCATTTCTACAGGAGGCTGAACATAAGCGTGAGACTATTGCATTCGGAACTATAAGCAATAATCTGGTCAAGTGCTACAGAATCACTCATTCATTTTGTTGTTTCTCATCTCCGCTGTGCCATTCTTCAGACGCAATGCAAACAGCATAGGAATGGACATGTCCTGAAAGCTTGGCTCTTTGGTTTGTTTGAAGCTTCATTGTACTCATCAATCAAGGATTGTCTGGGTCACGGTGTTAATATTTTCAGGTAACTGATTGCACAATCATACCTTGCTCTAACAATAAACCAGGTTCACTCCTCACATTAATCAAAAGCTACCAACATGTGCCAGACGCGCCTGGGAAGAGATGAATTTATGGCTTATATTTGTGTCATGAAGAGGGAACCAAATCCACATTTTGCTCTTTTTATTATTTTGTTTTTAATTCAATATTTAATTACTGGTTTACCACAGTAATCAGGGTGCATTAGATTTTGTTATTTTACTTTTTGTTTTGTGATGTAAAAATCAATGAAAATCATATGACGAAAGTGTTTTGATGCATGAATGGCTGTTCTACGGTAGCTGTACGTATGTGATTAAGATATTGAAAACAAGAATTTATGTATAATTCTTTTGTGAGTTTTCCTGTTCTGACAAGAATTAAAGATTTTAACAAGTGGCAGCATAAATCCGTTTTCAGTTATTTTGAAAGTATACTACAATAGTACAAACATCCCATCCAGTCTACGGAGTATGAGCTCACAAAATGCTGCATTCATAATAATTATAAAAGAATGTTTGAAGTCATTTTTGATGGAATATAGCATGTCAACGGCCCACTGATGCAAACGGGTCTAAATTGGTCACTGATTTTGAAAGGTATTAGTTAATGTAAAAACAATTGTACTGCATTTTAGGTTTGTATAAAACATTATCAAAGTGTAAAACTCTTTTTATCAGAGACTTTGAAATAGTAGTGACTGCAATACAAACAAGTGTTGATTTCATAGTTTCTAAATTCCCACAAAAGCCTCCTCTGGTGTTCAATCTGTGAATGACACAGCATGTGTTCAAAAGTGGGCAAAGACTATTGTGCAGAAAATCAAGAATTTGATATTCTCAATAAGACACTCACTGGCTTGTAAAAAGAGGGCATTACATACTAAACAAGCACTAGAACTGACTGTCTGGCTATTGGTTAACATTAATTTCAGAGGCAAAGCAAATCATTACATTTTGATTACCAGAATATATTTAAATGTATATATTGGCCAAACATTGAACATGTTATCTTGAACCGTTCATCTTGTCAAGAAGGCAAAAGGCAGGCAGATATTTGATAAATCCATTTTAATGGAAAATGTAAAACCCCTTTGAACTTCAATGTACAAAGCATGTAACACTTGCACTTTAAAATTTGAAATTGAAGCAAGCCATGTTTAAAAAAATACATCAGTGAATGTATATATGTATATATTTACACAGCATAGTACGATTTGCTTTTTCCATTGAACTTCAAAAGTTCGCCATAGTAAATCTGAACATAAAAAAGAAAAAGAAACGACATTTTTTTCTTAAATAAATTACAACTTTTTTTTTTGTAAATGTCTCCATTTTACAGTGAATACTTAATAAAATGTTGAAGTGAGTTAAGTCTTTCTTTACATAATAGAACTTTACAATGTTTACAATTGTTTGGCAGTTCTTTTCTCAAAAGATATGGCATGAGGACACGAGACAGCGGATCTCTCTCACAGTAACTCCAAAGTAGTGAGCGCCATCAGAAATCCATTAGCAAACTGTACAAGTCACATTTACATTTGATCGAGAACAGAGCACAGAACTCCTAAAAATAAATATGATTCTCCACTGAAACTATACAGTATGAAAGAACAAAATGGGAACGAAACCAAACAGACAAACAAACACTAGATTCTTCAGATGTGTGTGGCGTGTCGATCACAGTCATCCTGATGCGCTATACTGCTATGGTGTCGGTAACAAATAAATACAGTTTACTGGTGGGTTTTCTCTGCTTGGCACTGGAGGTTCGCGGTGTGAGCGTTAGTGTGCATATTTGGGGGAGCGTGTTGACGAGTGTCATGAGTTCGTCTCCTCTTCCTCGGCACAGCACCTCTTTAATGTTCCCACGGCATTCTTCACGCAGTGGTAAAAGATGTTCTTGACCTGAGAGACATGACAGGCTGTTAGAATCACGCAACATCGCAGCTGATTCCCGGACTCTGACGAGAGGCGTCTGAAATGGCATGCCAACTGATGACTGCAGTGCTGAGAAACATTCATCATAATTTTAAGACCTATAAAATGAATACCGTATGTCCAAACCATACTGTACGTCTCAATTTATCTGAAATTATTTTACTGGTGCGCATTTTTGAAACTGAAATAGGTACTAATATATCAATACATATGAAGTAGAGATCGATTAATGGACTGTGTTAAAAGAAAAAACATAACATTACTGGCAAAATCTATATACTGAATGTGTTAAAAACAGGGCTGCCAAGTGATAATACTTAATGTAATTAATTACATGATGTGCTGATTAATTAAATTAATAGCAAATTGGTTTAATTTACGTTTTTATGCATAATATGGGGCTTTCAATTACAAACAAGCCCAAAATACACAGGACTCTTGCTTTACTACTTCCAGCTGCTCATGTAAAAAGATAAAGGAGATCAAATGTGCACTTTTGCATCCATCTACACAATATTACAGTATAAAGTCCATAAAGGAAACATTGTCATAATTCATCAGCAGTGGATCATAAGCAATCTATTGGGATAAATGTGCGGTATTCATCGCTGGCGAACTGCTCTGAAACCTCAAAGGGAATCCTGATATTTGTAACTTTTATGCTATCTCATGTCTAACAATGCATCTGAAAATATGAAATCTGTTCTTTTGTCAGGAGTCTATTTTTAAGAGTATTTGAGTTTATAATGTAAGTGGCAGCAATCAGACTGCATGTGCACTGATACAAACAGTTATAAACAGTAATGAAAGAAAACAAATGGCAGTCTTCTCACAGACACTTCATTGTTAGTATTTTTTGTGTAACTTAACCTACTGAGCGACAAATCATAGAGACACTGCGATCCAGTTCAGGCCTTAAAAAAGAAAACAAATGGCAGTCTTCTCACAGACACTTCATTGTTAGTATTTTTTGTGTAACAACCTACTGAGCGACAAATCATAGAGACACTGCGATCCAGTTCAGGCCTTAATATTCCAATAAATGTTGACATGCTGTGATATTTCCACTCTACCTGTAGCTTATCTTCATAGTTGATTTCCTCTTTGGAGGATCGGAGTTCCTGGGTTAAGTGGAACGAATGCACCACGTGCTCCGGAGAGACGAAGTCGTTGATCACCTGGACGCAGCTGTGCAGGTTTTGCACCTGTATGGATGAGAGCCACAAATGTGAGTGTGCACTGATGTGACATACTGTATATCATAAAGATGATGGTGCTCTGGAACTTCAGATAGTATTACACAATCTACTACATGCCTTCAGTCATCTGATTGACACTTTATAACTTAGCAAGTAAAAGGTCTTTTAGCATAATTGTTAAAACGTTCCCTTCAGGTCGTGGTACACGTGTCTTTTTGTAAGAATATCTTGTATATTGTTAGTAATATCAGATCATTTACTGGACTGAAGCAACTTAAAGGGCACCTATTATGCAAAATCCACTTGTACGTGGTGTTTGGACATAAATGTGTGTGAGCAGGGTGAGAACACAACCACCCTACAATGATAAAAATCCACCCACTCCTCATTTTTTAATCCCCTTTCAACCAAGTCAGTCTCACTAGGCCTGCCGTTTTGATTGTCATGCAGTGTGACGTCACATTGCATCGGGGGTTGATTGACAGCCCTGCATTGCTGTAGTTTCTGCCCTCAGCGGTTGTACACTGTCCTCCTTTTTCTCCGCGCTCGAGCAGCTGTAACGTCAACAATGTCTCGCAAGCAATCCCGGTGCTCTGTGTTTGGATGTAAGACTGAACATAAGAGTCTTCATTTTCTTCCAACATCTGAGCTGCTGAGGACGCTATGGATTACTTTTTTTTAACTCGTCAGCACTGCGCTTGTGAGATTAGTTCGCGCCGTTCGTAGTACGAGATCCGTTCGGTAGCACGGTCGCGTGGCTCGGTCAATTGATCCGCGCCGATGACAGGTCAGCGCGGCGCGAGCTCTGTAATATCGCACTGTTTCGTCCCACTTTCAGTGCATTTGGCTTCCCATATGTACGGCTAAACACCGGTTCTCTC
>NW_015634483.1:364025-372821 GCF_001515625.1 Sinocyclocheilus rhinocerous
AACACAGTTGATTACGTCTTAAGTGAACGTAAACAGTAGGGAGAACGTGTATCAGTACATTGCATCCATTGCAGCTGTGCATTCGGTTTTAAAGGGATAGCAGCCTAATTTAGTTGCTACTGTCCGAGTCATTGATGTTAATCAAGCAACAACAGAAAGACTCTGTTAATCTGTTAACCAGAGCACTCACTGCTCTTGACTGAAAAACTTTAGTAGCCTAAAGATTAATCTACATTTATTTATAGAAATAAATATGTCTGCTTGAAAGAATGAAGAATATGGTAAACAAGTTGCTATAAAGAATGCATAATTAGCCTATATAACCATTGGCATTTCATTAAAAAGAAGACCATGTTCTTGTTCTTTATGAGAAGTGGTTATATTTAATTTTAACATTAAGGCATGTTGTGTGTCACCGCAGTTAAATCGGTGTCTATCATGAATAAAACCTTAATATCAAACCTATATAATGAGTTTGGAAATTTTAGAGAAATGCTTAATAAATGCACTGTAACTAAACCCATTAGATTTTAGCCGACTAAATTTACTGAAGATTTAGTCGACTAAAACCTTGTGATATTTAGTCGACTAAAACTAAAAACAATTCAGATGACTAAAATATGACTAAAACTAAATGGCATTTTAGTCAAAAGACTATGACTAAAACTAAATCAAAATTTGCTGTCAAAATTAACACTGCCGTGAGCACAGTTGTGCTATATGTCGGCGCACTAACCACTTAGGCTATCGGCACTGACAGAATTTCATCTTACTTTTTGTCTATATAAATATCAGCAACCAAATTGCATATTTTGCTCAGTTTTGGTTCTCTAAATATATATATTTTTCTAACTATTATTTATTATTTCATATGTCAGGCTTCACAGGATTAAAGTGAAGTTACAAGCATTAGCAGATTATTATTATTTTTTTTTTTTGATGTTTTGTTTTAAATAATTCAATGACATTCTGACAAAGTTTTGTTTAAGTGTATGATAAATTTTTAGCAACACTCTGAAACAAAACAGTGAGATTTGTTGCTTTCCAAGTCAATCAAGTGGGGGTTTTGGTCTGGATAATCAATAACAAAACATATGCCCCAGAATACATATATCATGATTTGCTCATGTGGTATCAGTGGTTTGAGTAACTGCAGAAAAAGAAGGAGTGCAATGAGACCTGGTGCAGAGCTCCAGCAGGGATCAGGACTGAATCACCCAGAAACTGCACCACAGTCCATCCCTGAATGGCGTATTCATCCAGCAGCCGCTGACGCAGTTTACGGCTCAAGTACCAGGCTGGCTCACGGATCGGGTCGTTATCCACTGGGATCTCCACGCCCTGCTCTTTAGCCACCTGTCATGACCAAACACACACAAACATTGAGTTCAGACACAGCAGCACGTGCACTGAAGATCTGCACATTCCTATGAAATCAATCCTCTAAAACTTCCTTGTGCTAGAGCAAAAGGTTTTATGAGGACACACAGTTAGAGAGAGTGAGCGACACTGCAGTGATCCACTGTATTATTTCAAGATCAGTGGAGAAATCAAATCAAAATAACCTTGTGCAGGAACTCTTTAATCTTCTCGCCGTCTTTGCTCGTGTAGATGTGCCACAAGGCTCCGGGAGTCTCGCTTGAGTCCTTTAATCTTTTCTTCACGTTGTCATCCAGATCTTCCTCCTCCAGCCTCTTTAGCACTCCTGTGTGTTTGGCACAAACACATTCATGCGGTTACACAACAAACAAATCACACAGCTTAATTTATTATAAAGAGAGCGCCGTCCTCTTTTGAAGACAGAGTGATGTTTAAAAATTAATGGCGAGGAGTGTGCGTGGGAGTCTGGCTTTTATATATTCTCCTCATGTCTGCCCAATGAGACAGCGGATAAAAATAGAAAGGCCATCGCAGTAGGGATGAGGCAAGAGGGAGGAGCAGCTGTTGGCATGAGACACTACGCAAGAATTTAAAAAATGACTTATAAACTCGCAACTGCAAGTTTAGTTGCAAAAAATGTGTCGCTCAAAAACTGTCATGGCTGTGATTTTGCATGATCACATTACCACATTTACATGTCAACATCATTGTAAACTACACCAGTACAGTCATTTACATACTGTATCTTAAAGGTACAGTAGCAATACCAAGGTACAGTACAGTAACTGCCAAATTTGTTCTGAATTACACAACAGATGATAAAGTTTTTTTCAGCCATGTTAAATGCATGTTGTTGAAGACATTACTGGTAATCACCTATGGCAGTGGTTCTCAAACCAGGGAGCCAGGGCCCACTGGGAGCCTCAGCTAACATCAAAGGTGACTTAAATTATTTAAAACAAGCATTAAAATAGGCCATTAAAAAATCAGGACTTTTTGAAATATTTTTTTTAAAGCTAAGGACAGTATTTCTATTAGATAGAAAGTTTAGTGGAAAAGTGAGTGGGACGGGATCAGAAAGGACTACTAGGGCCACCCCTCCTACTGCGGCTCCAACAAGATATTTCTTGTTTTTAGTCATCCCCTCAATTACTGTTTTTTCCCTGTGAAGAACCACATTTCCCCACTGTCTTGGAAAACCTGGATATATGAGGAAGCCTAATTTTAAAAGTGTGATTTCTACACCTGGAAAAGTCATGTAAATTCATAAAGTCTTAAAATGCCATGGGCATATTTATAATGAATATACGTTATTCTAGTTTTGCCAAGCTCTAAGATATTTTATTGGGTAAAAATTTAGTACAATTTTTTTTTCAAATCCTTAATCCTTTTCCAGTAAATCATGAACAAAAGGAAAAGTCATTGGGCCTTCAAACATTGTTGAAGACAACTGGAATTAAAAAAAAAGCACTAAGCACAGACCTATGTTTCTTTAGATGCAACATCACACCCAAATGGCTTTTAGAGATCTATCTACTGTAGTAGAAATCCATTAGAGGATCAGAGACAGCACAGTGGTCATGTAAAACTCCTCCATGTTTTTACATATTCATTCTCATGAGTGCAGATAAAAGCTCTTTTTAGTGCTGCTATGGCCATGTACTGGCAGAGAAAAATCCTTCCAGATGCATCTCTTACATTTCATTGTTTCCAGGGTGGAAACCATGTTCTGTGTTTTTTTCCTCTGAGCTCAAGGGTTTATGGAACATTTCTGCTCTAGCAGAAGGCTTTTCCCCCTCCTCTTTCTCTAACACTGCTGACCAAGTAAACGGACAGGCCGTTGACAGCTGTGTGGCGAGCGGGCCTCAGGCTTACCCGTTTTGGAGAGGACACCATTCCCTTTGGCCACTCCTACATAAACCAACACGCTGATGATGTCCGACACCTCCATATGCAGGTTAGCGGTGCCGAAATCCTGCTCCTGAGATGCCGCCACACCTGAGATATGGATCATACATCATTCAGTTCACTAGAATAGGCTACAGTTTTTAATTTTTTACCTTATTTTAAATTAGGCATAATAAAAGGCAATACAACAAATACTTTTTTTGCATTACAGTAATGTTACACTAATGAGAATGTGAGGACATTTTCATCGTTATATGCTATGAAAATTGTCACAATACAAAAAAGCAAACTGTCGAGAAATAGGCCTCATTTTCTTTTTGCAAAAAGTTTTTATATTTTCCTTTGGGGTGAAATATGACCGGTTTTTTTATATAATTTTTGATAAAACAATTACATTTTCTACAGTAAAACCATGAATAAAACATAGCAAGCCACTAATAAAACGCAAACTAAAAATACGTGTAAGAGAGACAGAGGGAGCTGCAGTACCGTAAGCGCAGCAGAGGCGCGGGCCCAGGTCTGGCCGCACAAAGAAGGAGGGCAGATGGGATGCCAGGTTGAGGTTCCCCTCGGGGTCTGAATACTCAGGCATTGGGAGGTTTTTCATGAGATCATCATACCTACACATTGAGATGAAGCACATGCTAAAACAACTAAACCAGAGCTATGCTTGATCAGAACATACAAATTAAATACGTAAGGTCACCATGAAACAGCATTCACAATCCTTAAAACAGTGTATATATGGCTACTTAGCATGTCTACATGTGGTGTTCCTGTGTTTCTGAGGTACCTGGAGGGCATCAAAGCCATAAACTCTTCCCCTGAAGGCCAGTCTTTCAGTCGATACACCACAGTTTCTCCATCTTTAGACTTGGGCCGCTCTGTAGAAAGAGCATGATCAGCATAAACAGAACAGGCCGATTAATAAGATAACTGCTCATTTGTTTACTTCAAGTGGCACTCACTCGTGAGATCTTCAAAGCCGTCCCAGAATTCTTTGACGCCTGAGTTGGACATTACTCCATCCTTGCAGTTCAAGAGGTCTCCCTGGTGGTCAGCAAACTCTTGGTTGAAGGATTCTGCCTTCCACAAGCTGGCGTTGAGCTTCTTGTGCACCCCAGAGACCAGCGCCGGCTGCAAATACACCACACAGGAAATGGCCTTTTAATGACAGCTGAGATCACAACCACTACTAAGACATGCTTTTTGAAGAGTGGAAAAATTTGAAGTCTGGTTAAAAAAGAAATTGCATTATGGATTACTCTAAAGTCTAAAAGCAATAATTAAATTTATTGAAAAGCCTAAATCTGTGAGTATATTATAAACTGAGTGCCAAACTAGCTTCTGCAAAAGTGCAGTGCTCAATAATAATGATGCAAGTATTTTGGTGTTGCATTACCATTGCAAATAATTTTGAAGCATAAATAGGAATCTATGGAAGCACATTATAGGAATTACATTTCCAGGTTTTCTTCTATTTAGTTCCAAATTTTCTTTTTGTAGAAATATTCTTGTGAATAAAAAAGTTGTATTGGTTAAAATAAAAACTGATCATTCATCTGTGTTAAAATAAGTAAAAACGGTATCTGCTGGTTGGGACAGCTAAAAAAAAAAAAACCTTACTGGTGAACCATTTAGTATCAAGTCTTATTCTCAGAAGTTCTTAAAAGTCTAAAAAGAGACACTGCTGTATGCAACAGATCAGCCTAAAAACCTCTGCATGCAAGCCTGGCACATCTTTAAAAGAATGTGCACTACATAGGCCCCTGAACATATACAGACACTAAATCTATGTTTTCATGTCATCTGCTATCTTGAATAGACATTTTTTTCACTGAACTCATTGCAATGCATTATGAGACTGCATTCTCTGTGTGGAATTTTAAAAAGCAGCATAATAACAGTAACTACCCTTTAGAACAATCTTTGCAATAGGAACCTTAAAATGCTGCTTACATAGGCAGCTTACTAGGTTTTGGAAGAAAACCAATATGTTTGGGAGAGCCACATTTTATGATGTCAGTTTACTTCCTGCAGAGCTGTAAAGTCATGGTCCACTGAGCACAAGTCAATAAATGTCATTTCAGAACAGGAATAGACAGAGGCTGTGTCCAAAAATGCCCCTTACACCCTTTTTTAGTGCACTATACAGCCATTTGAAGTGGTGTTTTAGAACAATCTTTGCAATGGGAACCTTAAAATGCTGCTTACATAGGCAGCTTACTAGGTTTTGGAAGAAAACCAATATGTTGGGAGAGCCACATTTTATGATGTCAGTTTACTTCCTGCAGAGCTGTAAAGTCATGGTCCACTGAGCACAAGTCAATAAATGTCATTTCAGAACAGGAATAGACAGAGGCTGTGTCCAAAAATGCCCCTTACACCCTTTTTTAGTGCACTATACAGCCATTTGAAGTGGTGTCTGAAACCATAGGGGAAATTATTGAGTGCACTTATTCAATCCCATCATGCATTGTAATAATGAGTGTAAAGCCAATGCACACTCAAAAGTCAACACTCAACTGCACTAGAAGGGTCACAGCGAATACATTCACGCATTTCGCCAGAATATGGCATCTATGGCCCATATGGCCCAATCAATGTCCGAATTCCATTATTTGTTTTCATTCAAACCTTCAAGGGGACCATATTAATGGAGTAATGGGTACAGGGGTCTATTTCGGATACTCCTAAAGGTTCTCCTCTGCTGCTGAATAAATGCTATGACTAGAGGAAAAGGATGTATGCTTGATGATTTCAACCTCACACCTCTTTAGTATCCTCCTGTCCATTAGTGAAATCAGATTTCATTGTAAAGGATCTATATGCTCACTTGAAATGTCCTGCATTAGTGCGGCACATGTGAAGAGGTGCTACCTATGAAAGAATCAAAGCACTTAAAGCCTATAATGGCCTATGTGAAGTACATGCTGAATAAATGGACTAATGTATGGCGCCTTTCTCTATGGACACCCACTGCACATGTAATGCAGACTGATGTGACAACAGACAACAGCTGTCCGCTGAGAGAAGACACCAGCCAGCAGAGGCAGAGATCGCATTGACTAACATTTTGGATAATTTACCAAATGTTACATAAATACTCATATATAAAATAACGTATAATGCATTTATAATAGTGGTGTCAAAATTAGCGCGTTAACGCAGGCGATTAATATTTTCAGTTTAATGCGTTACAAATATTTAACGCAATTAACTCAGGGGCGGAGCTAGGGTTGACCACCCCACTCACAACTGTTGTTTCTGTGACTTTTTTTTCTTGTCAAGAAGTCCATTTATTCAGTCGCAGAACGTCTTTACGACCACATCAAAGGGTAGACGTTTCAGACGCACGCTCCAGCTTCACTTAAGCACCAGGCGCGAGTCAAACGAGCGCGGAAACGGTACTGTGCATTTAAATTTATCGATTGACAGCACTAATTTATAATATAACAGGCATGTGATCATTGAAGATGGAAAACCTGTATATAGTATAGACATACAGTGGGTACGGAAAGTATTCAGACCCCCTTAAATTTTTCACTCTTTGTTATATTGCAGCCATCATATGTGACCCTGGACCACAAAACCAGTCATAAGGGAATTTTTCGAAATTGAGATTGATACATCATCTGAAAGCTGAATAAATAAGCTTTCCATTGATGTATGGTTTGTTAGGATAGGACAATATTTGGCCGAGATATAACAATTGAAAAATCTGGAATCTGAGGGTGCAAAAAAATCGAAATATTGAGAAAATCGCCTTTAAAGTTGTCCAAATGAAGTTCTTAGCAAAGCATATTACTAATCAAAAATTAAGTTTTAATATATTTATAGTAGGAAATTTACAAAACATGTTAATGGAACATGATCTTTACTTAATATGCAAATGATTTTTGGCATAAAAGAAAAATCAATAATTTTGACCCATACAATGTATTTTTGGCTATTGCTACAAATATACCCCAGCGACTTAAGACTGGTTTTGTGGTCCAGGGTCAAATATAGCCGTTTTACTCAGTGCCATTTTATATGGCATTTCGCACTTTAAGGTTATTTCGCAATTCACATGGGTTGTACTCTTCAAGCTGGAAAATATGGAAATCTGCATAAATACTGAAAAATCACATCCCTGTATATAATCAGGGAAATGAGAATAAGTGTAGACAGATAATGATTATTTGTAGCACAACCTGTAATCGGTACACATTAGGATTATCCTGACTGCAAGGATATCAGCGGCAATTCTGGACATGAGAATAGGGATTTTTGCCAATTTTACAGAGCGGTATTTTAAAGAAGCAAGAGAAAAGATGGGAAGAGGGAACAACAGGATCAAGGAAATGTTCTGAGCTGAACTAATATTGGCTTCGAAAGAACCACAGCTCCAGCAGAACAGAATGTAATGTAAGTTTCAGTATTTAGTGGGCTTGTTTCACAGACCTGTCCTTGTCTCCAGCACTCCCTGAAGAGTTTCCAGTTGTTGTTGTTGCGGTGGTCTTTGAGCCAGAGCAGCCTGCGCTCGTAGAGCCAGCAGTGCGGGATGTCAGCATATAGTTTGGGCGGTTCTTCCACTGCTTTCTTTCTCTCAGCTTTGGGCTCCTCCAGAGGCTCAAGCTTCAGGTTCAGCTTGGTGCCACGGCCCGCCGGGATCTTGTTTTCCACCACAGAGGCGATGATGTCATCCAGGATGTTGGGCATGCTGCGGCCACTCTTGACAATCTGTGGTAGGAAGACCCCAAATGAAGCCATATGCTATTTTAGGACAACAAATATTTTTTTCTTTATAGTGATATAGACTCTATGTCACAGGAGTCCTCAAATAGCGGAGTGCGGTCCAATTCTAGACCACAGCTTGTTTGCACAATTTTACAGTTTCTACAGTTTAAAGTGAGCAGAGAGTGGAGCTGTACACAAGCACTCAGGGTAGTTTATGATAATGATCTTTCGGCACTATATCCTCTAATACAGTGGTCACCAACGTGGTGCCCGTGGGCACCTGGTAGTCCGCATGGAGTCTCTGAGTCGCCTAAATTAGCGTCGGCCGATAAAAGGTATCATATCGAGATTATGATAAAATTTATGTTAATAATGATGATAAGCTCTGGACATTTTTACTCAAAATGGATTAATCTAACATCCTATCACACAACAGAAATAAATGTTACAGCAACCAGTCAGTGCATGTCGCTAATAAGTCTGCATGTTCTGTGTGTCACTGAATGGGTGGAGTAGTTTAGTTTCATCTGATACACAAACTCAAACACATGTGACTCGCGGTGTTTTCAGCGTCTGTGTCTTAATATATGAAGACATGAACACATGCACCTCATCTTCAGAGCTGCTCTTAGAGTCACTTCACCAGCTTTATGAAGTTTCATTTGAGAAAAAATAGCGCCAAATACACGCTGAAACTAAAACTAACTGAAAGACAGTCAAAACAAAAGTCCGGTTTAACGTGAAATTATATGACTGAATATATTACTACTGTATACTACAATGCAA
>NW_015634483.1:372998-377998 GCF_001515625.1 Sinocyclocheilus rhinocerous
AAAATGCAATGTTTTGTTGTAAATTGATTTTCATTTGATTACATTTTAAAAGATTGATTAAATTGTTAAAGTTTTATTAATTAATTTCACTAGACACCATTTTTTATGATAAATTTGTACTGAATCATAAAACACGGAATACATAAGAAATCAAATGGAAAACACAGAATTTATAGGAAAATAAAATGCATTTTTGCATAAAATGCAAGATATCAAGATATTAGAGAAAAAAACATATATATATATTTGGAGTATATCAAACAAGTAGCCCTTGAGACAATTTTATCCCTTCAGGGAGCCCTCACTCACAAAAAGGTTGGAGACCCCTGCTCTAATACATTTAGCTAGAGCCAAACATGCGTCATTCAAGCTCTTTTCACTCCATGTGCATTCTAAAAAGCAAAATCTAAAAAAAA
This sequence comes from Sinocyclocheilus rhinocerous, assembly GCF_001515625.1. Lineage (NCBI taxonomy): Eukaryota > Metazoa > Chordata > Actinopteri > Cypriniformes > Cyprinidae > Sinocyclocheilus > Sinocyclocheilus rhinocerous. The sequence continues at coordinate 373,415 of NW_015634483.1, forward strand.
TGTTTTTAGAGGAAAAGTCTGAAACCTTATACAGTGTATTTTCTGTCACATGGCCTTCTGTCATATAAATGTAAAAATAACACATCTGTTTACCTTTAATATTCATATCCAATTGGGCTCAACTAAACATTTTCGCTCTCGGACTCAATATCCTCATCTTTTATGACTATCTTGACCATTTGACAATTTACTACTATTCCACAAAAATACTGTCTGGACCTCCAATGGGAAGGAAACATAGAGACCGGACTTTAATTGAATACCCATGGCTCTTTATGCGAGCATGGCCATATATTTAGTAAACTGCCATCTATGTGATAATGACTAATTTCTCTTTTTTTTAGAGACTTTAATTTCTTAAAGTTTTTTTATAATGATATTGTTGGTAGACAATATCATTATAAAAAAACTGATGTAAACATCATAAAAAGTATGGAAACACCAACTTGATTATAATTACTATTTTTCTGTATACGCAATATGTGTACAAAACTAATTTCAAGAATAAATCTTTAGATCAAAACTTTTTAAAGTTAAGTATGTGCAAACTGTTCATTGGTTGTGTATGTTGCCGCCTCTGTATGCTAGTTGAGTCTCTCTGTTTGAGTATGATCAGTAGGTGTTGGTTTTCTGACCTGCGAGGCAGTGGAGTACACTGGAGCGAATGCGATGCCAGCATCAGTGGAGCCCAGGCGCAGCTTGCCTGCGGTGGTGGTGAGGAGGTCTCGAAGGGTTGATCCCTGCTCCAGGGAAGATGCTTTACTGTGCAGAGACTCCAAAGCATCTGACTGATCCTTCTCCTCCTTTATCTTTCCAACACCTGACTCCTTATTTTCTGCAGGAGAGAAGAACGGGCTGTTCAAACCTCAGATGTCAATCTCTTTCACATCATATGAAATTCAAAAGTAAAAAAAATAGTAGAACTTCTGGTTTACTTCCATAATATGATACATTCCCATAATAATTAGTGGGAAATTATGTGGTGGGACTTTTTATTAGAATTTTAAAGTCATGATAAAACAGAGGTAGCGACAGATATTTGAGTGTAACAGATTAACGAAAAAATAAATAATGCAGGGCAGACTTGGTTCTATGCATTGCTTGCTAATTGGATTTTAAGACGTGGACATGACACTCAAAAGCGAGGCAGATAATTGCACGTTTGCAGGTGTTATGACATTTTGAATCAAAATTACAAGGTCAAAAAAAGAACATACACGGATAAAATGTTCACAGTATGATTTCTAACATGCTTTTTAGAAAATAGCAGAGTATAAACTCTTATCAGTTTCAAAAACAACTCTGAAGACCTTAATTAGCTTGCTCAGGTGTCTGATTTGGATTGGATGGAGCTAAACTTTTCAGGGCAATGGCATTTCCAGGGCCAAATTTGAGGACTCCTGCACACTATTACATTTACAAGTTTTCAGATGTACAATTTTCATTTGGGCGGAGAACAAAAAGGGGTTAAAAATCCCACTGACTTAGACAAGGTAGGATGACAGACATTTCTGGAGAACAAAATATCACAGAGACTTGAGATTGGGCTTTTTGCAAGTACCTAGAACACCCTAGCAACTACCAAGCAACTGCAATGTACTAAAAAACTGCTCAAAACACCAGCAACGCACATTACAATATGCCATAGCATGAACTATATACTCTATTGTTATATTTTAAGAGCTGACATGAAACAACAAAAATGCAGACTTGTCAAGAAGCGCAATTTAAGCACCACTGCTAAATGAAGAAACTTCTATACGCCGCACTGGGCAACAAACTGAACTGAACGTGTGCCAACAACCACAGGGCTGATGGTCTTTTAAGTGCAGTTCATTTGGAGAGAGCGGCGTGTTCGGCATGTGAGAGCAGCTGAAGAACTGGATAAACATGTGGTTAGGCGAGCTCTTAAGACCGTGGGAGCTCACAACTGAGAAGGCCTGTAACGTACACCACTAAATGTGAGGATTGTGGCATGCTGGCGGCCTGTCAAGCATGCACACGCCTGCAGAGAAAGGAAAAACACAGGGGCAGCTGGCAGACCTCCGGCCCCTGGCTACCAATAACTTCAACCATACCTTAAGTTTTATTGTTTCTGTACCCACCCTTCTTTTCCTCACGGGATTTCTGCTCGGCCAGATCGGCCAGGAAGTGCAGAGGCGATTGGGACTCGGGTGGGGTGAACTTGCTGTCGGTGCTGGTGTCGCTTGCGGGACTGCTCCCTCCGTTGGCCTCTACCTTCAGAGAGGAGTTTTGCTGGCCTCCCTCAGGCTTACACAGAGAGATCTTGTTGCTGTGATTTAGCACGTTTTGTAACACCTGTGAAAAGTAAGAGTGTGTCAGAAACAGCTCAGCAGTTTGAGGAGAGTGAAGGGAAATATTGTGGACTTTTAGTGGTTGAGAGATGAAGCAGGACTGTATTCAACATTCCTGCGCAGAACAGAATGTGAAAATCTGTGTGTGATTGAGAGAGTGTGAGAGTTTGTGTTTACAGTGAGAGCACGCACACTCTAGTCAAGGCTAATGCCCCATTTAATTTCATGTGAATGGAAATGTGACTGAGAGGGATAGACGTACAGTTTGTTCAATGGGATATATTGTCTCAAGGCCTTAAGGTCTGTGTTTTTTTTTTGTCAAGATGTATTACTCTAGTCAAGGCTAATGCCCCATTTAATTTCATGTGAATGGAAATGTGACTGAGAGGGATAGACGTACAGTTTGTTCAATGGGATATATTGTCTCAAGGCCTTAAGGTCTGTGTTTTTTTTTTTTTCAAGATGTATTAATGTTTTGCCAGCTGAACAGTACAAGCTATTGAAAAGAATTGGGTTCATCCAGAGTTGTCCAGGTCACTGCTGAAATAGCAAACTGACCGTTTTGTCACATGGAGTCCACAATTTTTTTTTTTCACACTTTGTGTGAAACCAATCATGTGATTACTGGATTTGAATAATTTTGCAGAAATTGCTGAAGCAGATTTCCATTTTTTGTCTGATATCAATCCTTGAAATGAACAGATTTAAATGAATTTACTATTATACTATTTTTCTTTCTATTTTCATCTTGTTTTCCAGAACAAATATCGAAACATTTTTAAATCAAGATGCATTTACTTGAGACACAAAATGACATAAGATTCTTGTTTTCTGAAAATTCTATGCAGAGTCCCACACAGAGTCCCACACATATTTTGGCCATCAATTAAGAATGAATTCCCACAACTATATAATCTAATCTACATAATCAAATTCTTAATATCTAAATTTTTTACACGTCATGTGTAGGGTTCTGTTTATTTTTAAGTTTATGCTTAAAACAAGAATAAATATCTGCCATTGGAATCAAAAAATAAACTTTTTCCCCCTTTGAATTGAGTGTATCTTGATTTAAGAATCTTCCGATATTTGTACTGGAAAAAGAAAAATTCTATGTAGGAAAATCATTTTTGCAGTGTACTGACATCAAACACTTAGCATACAGTACCACAACTGTACATCTCTCAAAGCTTGTTTAATTTGTGTAAAATAAAAAAATGTCATCTACCCCACCCAATGACACATTCACATACCTGGGAGACGCCATTGGTGGACGGCAGCTTGTTGTAGAGGGTGTTCTGCTTCCAAGCACAGGAGCAGTGTGATTTAATGCTGTACTTCTCCCTGAGCATGTGCATAGCGTTCACCAAGTCCGTTAGAACTAAAACACACAGACAAAACAAGTCAAAAGATACAGTTGCCTCTTTCTCTATCTTCAGCTAAAGGCATAACTACAAGCAATCTGGGATCATTCCAGAACGAAAGTGTCTCTTTCCATACCAGTTCCTGGAATGATCTGTGTTGGCATCAGGTGCTTGTGATCATGAGGCTGTCCCTTGACACACTTCAACCAGGCGTACAGCTCTTTATCTGCGAAATAAGAAAAAGGTGGATTACTCACAGAGACTGAGAGTGACAACACACACAGAGAAGGGCGCTGTCACTGGCCTGTTTTCCCGTAGAGGAGTCACAGTGTTTATGCTACAAAGTAAATAAGGAGCTCTGAGCCTTGTAGGAAAAGATACACAGATGTGATTCAGCAGAAATTACACTTCTAGAGCTGGAGGGGTTTAATGCCCTGCGGCAGACTTAAAGCCTAAAGAAGACAGAAAGAGCTGCTGCAGGAAGGGGAGACTTAAATGAGGCGAACACAGAAGAGGAAGACACAGAGACGCATCTCAAACCCCTGGGACAGCTGAGCTAGACAGTCCTAGAACAACTGCCACATCCTACAGCGCACACACACACACTCACACCCCATTCAAACTAAACCACAAAAGAAAACTATACACTTATTTCTGCCAAGGTTATTAATAAATAGCACTTTTTTGTTTTATGATATTTCTGTTACTTTTTGCTTGTATTTTACTTGTATCTTTTGTTTATTTAAACAAAAATACACAGTATGTTTTTGTCAAATAATGCCAATGATTTTAATAATTCCTATAAAAAATTCAATTAGAACAATTATTTCTGTTAATGAATAAAATAAATTTACATCAAGTACACAAGTAGCTATAAACAATGTACAATATATCACAACAACTAA